>NC_087525.1:302500-401000 GCF_963921805.1 Phalacrocorax carbo
GATCCGGCCCGCGGAACGGGCCGCCGCGCAAAAACCGGAGCGGATCGGGGCCGCCGCGCAAAAACCGGACCGGATGCGGCCCGCGGAATGGGCCACCGCGCAAAAACCGGACCGGATCGGGGCCGCCGCGTAAAAACCGGAGCGGATCAGGCCCGCGGAACGGGCCGCCGCGCAAAAACCGGACTGGATCGGGGCCGCCGCGCAAAAACCGGAGCGGATCCGGCCCGCGGAACGGGCCGCCGCGCAAAAACCGGACCGGATCGGGGCCGCCGTGCAAAAACCGGAGCGGATCCGGCCCGTGGAACGGGCCGCCGCGCAAAAACCGGACAGGATCGGGGCCGCCGCGCAAAAACCGGAGCGGATCCGGCCCGCGGAACGCACCACCGCGCAAAAACCGGAGCGGCTCGGGGCCGCCGTGCAAAAACCGGACCGGATCCGGCCCGCGGAACGGGCCGCCGCGCAAAAACCGGAGCCGACCGGGGCCGCCGCGTAAAAACCGGACCGGATCCAGCCCGCGGAACGGGCCGCCGCGCAAAAACCGGACCAGCTCGGGGCCGCCGCGCAAAAACCGGAGCGGATCCGTCCCGCGGAACGGGCCGCCGCGCAAAAACCGGACATGCTCGGGGCCGCCACGCAAAAACCGGACCGGATCCGGCCCGCGGATCGGGGCCGCCGTGCAAAAACCGGAGCGGATCTGGCCTGCGGAATGGGCCGCCGCGCAAAAACCGGAGCGGATCGGGGCCGCCGCGCAAAAACCGGACCGGATCCGGCCCACGGAACGGGCCGCCGCGCAAAAACCGGAGCGGATCGGGGCCGCCGTGCAAAAACCGGAGCGGATCCGGCCCTGCGGAACGGGCCGCGGCGCAAAAACGGACCGGATTGGGGCCGCCGCGCAAAAACCGGACTGGATCCGGCCCGCGGAACTGGCCGCCGCGCAAATACCCGACCGGATCGGGGCCGCCGCGTAAAAACCCGACCGGATCCGGCCCGCGGAACGGGCCGCCGCGCAAAGACCGGACCGGATCGGGGCCGCCGCGCAAAAACCGGACTGGATCCGGCCCGCGGAACGGGCCGCCGCGCAAAAACCGGACCGGATCGGGGCCGCCGCACAAAAACCGGACCGGATCCGGCCCGCGGAACCGGCCGCCGCGCAAAAACCGGACCGGCTCGGGGCCGCCGCACAAAAACCGGAGCGGATCAGGCCCGCGGAACGGGCCGCCGCGCAAAAACCGGAGCCGACCGGGGCTGCCGCGTAAAAACCGGACCGGATCCAGCCCGCGGAACGGGCCGCCGCGCAAAAACCGGACCAGCTCGGGGCCGCCGTGCAAAAACCGGAGCGGATCCGTCCCGCGGAACGGGCCGCCGCGCAAAAACCGGACATGCTCGGGGCCGCCACGCAAAAACCGGAGCGGATCCGGCCCGCGGAACGGGCCGCCGCGCAAAAACCGGAGCGGATCGGGGCCACCGCGCAAAAACCGGAGCGGATCCGGCCCACAGAATGGGCCGCCGCGCAAAAACCGGACTGGATCGGGGCCGCCGCGCAAAAACCGGAGCGGATCCGGCCCGCGGAACGGGCCGCCGCGCAAAAACCGGACCAGCTCGGGGCCGCCGCGCAAAAACCAGACCGGATCGGGGCTACCGCGAAAAACCAGAGAGGATCCGGCCCGCGGAACGGGCCGCCGCGCAAAAACCGGACCGGATCGGGGCCGCCGCGCAAAAACCGGAGCGGATCCGGCCCGCAGAAATGGCCGCCGCGCAAAAAGCGGACCGGATCGGGGCCGCCGCGCAAAAACCGGAGCGGATCCGGCCCACGGAACGCACCGCCGTGCAAAAACCGGACCGGCTCGGGGCCGCCGCGCAAAAACCAGACCGGATCCGGCCCGCGGAACGCACCACCGCGCAAAAACCGGAGCGGATCGGGGCTGCCACGCAAAAACCGGACCGGACGCGACCCGCGGAACGGGCCGCCGTGCAAAAACCGGAGCGGATTGGGGCCACCGCGCAAAAACCGGACCGGATGCGGCCCGCGGAACGGGCCGCCGCGCAAAAACCGGACCGGATCGGGGCCGCCGCACAAAAACCGGAGCGGATCCAGCCCGCGGAACCGGCCGCCGCGCAAAAACCGGACCGGCTCGGGGCCGCCGCACAAAAACCGGAGCGGATCCGGCCCGTGGAACGGGCCGCCGCGCAAAAACGGACCGGATTGGGGCCGCCGTGCAAAAACCGGACTGGATCGGGCCCGCGGAACGGGCCGCCGCGCAAATACCGGAGCGGATCGGGGCCGCCGCGTAAAAACCGGAGCGGATCCGGCCCGCGGAACGGGCCGCCGCGCAAAGACCGGACCGGATCGGGGCCGCCGCGCAAAAACCGGACTGGATCCGGCCCGCGGAACGGGCCGCCGCGCAAAAACCGGACCGGATCGGGGCCGCCACACAAAAACCGGAGCGGATCCGACCCGCGGAACCGGCCGCCGCGCAAAAACCGGACCGGCTCGGGGCCACCGTGCAAAAACCGGACCGGATCCGCCCGCGGAACGGGCCGCCGCGCAAAAACCGGAGCCGACCGGGGCCGCCGCGTAAAAACCGGACCGGATCCAGCCCGCGGAACGGGCCGCCGCGCAAAAACCGGACCAGCTCGGGGCCGCCGCGCAAAAACCGGAGCGGATCTGTCCCGCGGAACGGGCCGCCGCGCAAAAACCGGACATGCTCGGGGCCGCCACGCAAAAACCGGACCGGATCCGGCCCGCGGAACCGGCCGCCGCGCAAAAACCGGACAGGATCGGGGCCACCGCGCAAAAACCGGACCGGATCCGGCCCGCGGAACGGGCCGCCGCGCAAAAACCGGACCGGATCGGGGCCGCCGCACAAAAACCGGAGCGGATCCGGCCCGCGGAACGGGCCGCCGCGCAAAAACCGGACAGGCTCGGGGCCGCCGCACAAAAACCGGAGCGGATCCGGCCCGCGGAACGGGCCGCCGCGCAAAAACCGAAGCCGACCGGGGCCGCCGCGTAAAAACCGGAGCGGATCCGGACCGCGGAACGGGCCGCCGCGCAAAAACCGGACCGGATCGGGGCCGCCGCGCAAAAACCGGAGCGGATCCGGCCCGCGGAACGGGCCGCCGCGCAAAAACCGGACATGCTCGGGGCCGCCACGCAAAAACCGGACCGGATCCGGCCCGCGGAACGGGCCGCCGCGCAAAAACCGGAGCGGATCGGGGCCACCGCGCAAAAACCGGAGCGGATCCGGCCCGCAGAATGGGCCGCCGCGCAAAAACCGGACTGGATCGGGGCCGCCGCGCAAAAACCGGACCGGATGCGGCCCGCGGAACGGGCCGCCGCGCAAAAACCGGACTGGATCGGGGCCGCCGCGTAAAAACCGGACCGGATGCGGCCCGCGGAACGGGCCGCCGCGCAAAAACCGGACTGGATCGGGGCCGCTGCGCAAAAATCGGACCGCATCGGGTCCGCCGCGCAAAAACCGGAGCGGATCCGGCCCGCGGAACGGGCCGGCGCGCAAATACCGGACCGGCTCGGGGCCGCCGTGCAAAAACCGGAGCGGATCCGGCCCGTGGAACGGGCCGCCGCGCAAAAACCGGACAGGATCGGGGCCGCCGCGCAAAAACCGGAGCGGATCCGGCCCGCGGAACGGGCCACCGCGCAAAAACCGGAGCGGCTCGGGGCCGCCGTGCAAAAACCGGAGCGGATCCGGCCCGCGGAACGGGCCGCCGCGCAAAAACCGGACATGCTCGGTGCCGCCACGCAAAAACCGGACCGGATCCGGCCCGTGGAACGGGCCTCCGCGCAAAAACCGGACCGGATTGGGTCCGCCGCGCAAAAACCGGAGCGGATCCGGCCCACGGAACGCACCGCCGCGCAAAAACCGGACCGGATCGTGGCCGCCGCGCAAAAACCGGAGCGGATCCGGCCCGCGGAACGGGCCGCCGCGCAAAAACCGGACTGGATCGGGGCCGCCGCGCAAAAACCGGACCGGATCCGGCCCGCGGAACGCACCGCCGCGCAAAAACCGGAGCGGCTCGGGGCCGCCGTGCAAAAACCGGACCGGATGCGGCCTGCGGAACGCACCGCCGCGCAAAAACCGGACCGGCTCGGGGCCGCCGTGCAAAAACCGGACCGGATGCGGCCTGCGGAACGGACGGCCGCGCAAAAACCGGACCGGATCGGGGCCGCCGCGCAAAAACCAGACCGGATCTGGCCTGCGGAACGGGCCGCCGCGCAAAAACCGGACAGGCTCGGGGCCGCCGCGCAAAAACCGGAGCGGATCCGGCCCGCGGAACGGGCCTCCGCGCAAAAACCGGACCGGATCGGGGCCGCCGTGCAAAAACCGGACCGGATCCGGCCCACGGAACGCACCACCGCGCAAAAACCGGACCGGATCGGGGCCGCCGTGCAAAAACCGGAGCGGATCCGGCCCGCGGAACGGGCCGCCGCGCAAATACCGGACCGGATCGGGGCCGCCGCGCAAAAACCGGAGCGGATCCGGCCCGCGGAACGGGCCGCCGCGCAAAAACCGGAGCCGACCGGGGCCGCCGCGTAAAAACCGGAGCGGATCCGGCCCGCGGAACGGGCCGCCGTGCAAAAACCGGACCGGATCGGGGCCGCCGCGCAAAAACCGGAGCGGATCCGGCCCGCGGAACGGGCCGCCGTGCAAAAACCGGACCGGATCGGGGCGGCCGCGCAAAAACCGGAGCGGATCCGGCCCACGGAACGGGCCGCCGCGCAAAAACCGGACATGCTCGGGGCCGCCACGCAAAAACCGGACCGGATCCGGCCCGCGGAACGGGCCGCCGCGCAAAAACCGGAGCGGATCGGGGCCACCGCGCAAAAACCGGAGCGGATCCGGCCCACAGAATGGGCCGCCGCGCAAAAACCGGACTGGATCGGGGCCGCCGCGCAAAAACCGGACCGGATGCGGCCCGCGGAACGGGCCGCCGCGCAAAAACCGGACTGGATCGGGGCCGCCGCGTAAAAACCGGAGCGGATCCGGCCCGCGGAACGGGCCGCCGCGCAAAAACCGGAGCGGATCGGGGCCACCGCGCAAAAACCGGAGCGGATCCGGCCCGCGGAACGGGCCGCCGCGCAAAAACCGGACCGGATCGGGGCCGCCGTGCAAAAACCGGAGCGGATCCGGCCCGTGGAACGGGCCGCCGCGCAAAAACCGGACAGGATCGGGGCCGCCGCGCAAAAACCGGAGCGGATCCGGCCCGCGGAACGCACCACCGCGCAAAAACCGGAGCGGCTCGGGGCCGCCGTGCAAAAACCGGAGCGGATCCGGCCCGCGGAACGGGCCGCCGCGCAAAAACCGGAGCCGACCGGGGCCGCCGCGTAAAAACCGGACCGGATCCAGCCCGCGGAACGGGCCGCCGCGCAAAAACCGGACCAGCTCGGGGCCGCCGCGCAAAAACCGGAGCGGATCCGTCCCGCGGAACGGGCCGCCGCGCAAAAACCGGACATGCTCGGGGCCGCCACGCAAAAACCGGACCGGATCCGGCCCGCGGATCGGGGCCGCCGTGCAAAAACCGGAGCGGATCTGGCCTGCGGAATGGGCCGCCGCGCAAAAACCGGAGCGGATCGGGGCCGCCGCGCAAAAACCAGACCGGATCCGGCCCACGGAACGCACCGCCGCGCAAAAACCGGACCGGATCGGGGCCGCCGCGCAAAAACCGGAGCGGATCCGGCCCGCGGAACGGGCCGCCGCGCAAAAACGGACTGGATTGGGGCCGCCGCGCAAAAACCGGACTGGATCCGGCCCGCGGAACGGGCCGCCGCGCAAATACCCGACCGGATCGGGGCCGCCGCGTAAAAACCCGACCGGATCCGGACCGCGGAACGGGCCGCCGCGCAAAGACCGGACCGGATCGGGGCCGCCGCGCAAAAACCGGACTGGATCCGGCCCGCGGAACGGGCCGCCGCGCAAAAACCGGACCGGATCGGGGCCGCCGCACAAAAACCGGACCGGATCCGGCCCGCGGAACCGGCCGCCGCGCAAAAACCGGACCGGCTCGGGGCCGCCGCACAAAAACCGGAGCGGATCAGGCCCGCGGAACGGGCCGCCGCGCAAAAACCGGAGCCGACCGGGGCCGCCGCGTAAAAACCGGACCGGATCCAGCCCGCGGAACGGGCCGCCGCGCAAAAACCGGACCGGATCGGGGCCGCCGCACAAAAACCGGAGCGGATCTGGCCCGCGGAACCGGCCGCCGCGCAAAAACCGGACCGGCTCGGGGCCGCCGCACAAAAACCGGAGCGGATCCGGCCCGCGGAACGGGCCGCCGCGCAAAAACGGACCGGATCGGGGCCGCCGTGCAAAAACCGGACCGGATGCGGCCCGCGGAACGGGCCGCCGCGCAAAAACCGGACCGGCTCGGGGCCGCCGCACAAAAACCGGAGCGGATCCGGCCCGCGGAACCGGCCGCCGCGCAAAAACCGGACCGGCTCGGGGCCGCCGCACAAAAACCGGAGCGGATCCGGCCCGTGGAACGGGCCGCCACGAAAAACGGACCGGATTGGGGCCGCCGCGCAAAAACCGGACTGGATCGGGCCCGCGGAACGGGCCGCCGCGCAAATACCGGACCGGATCGGGGCCGCCGCGTAAAAACCGGAGCGGATCCGGCCCGCGGAACGGGCCGCCGCGCAAAGACCGGACCGGATCGGGGCCGCCGCGCAAAAACCGGACTGGATCCGGCCCGCGGAACGGGCCGCCGCGCAAAAACCGGACCGGATCGGGGCCGCCACACAAAAACCGGAGCGGATCCGACCCGCGGAACCGGCCGCCGCGCAAAAACCGGACCGGCTCGGGGCCGCCGTGCAAAAACCGGACCGGATCCGGCCCGCGGAACGGGCCGCCGCGCAAAAACCGGAGCCGACCGGGGCCGCCGCGTAAAAACCGGACCGGATCCAGCCCGCGGAACGGGCCGCCGCGCAAAAACCGGACCAGCTCGGGGCCGCCGCGCAAAAACCGGAGCGGATCTGTCCCGCGGAACGGGCCGCCGCGCAAAAACCGGACATGCTCGGGGCCGCCACGCAAAAACCGGACCGGATCCGGCCCGCGGAACGGGCCGCCGCGCAAAAACCGGACCGGATCGGGGCCACCGCGCAAAAACCGGACCGGATCCGGCCCGCGGAACGGGCCGCCGCGCAAAAACCGGACCGGATCGGGGCCGCCGCACAAAAACCGGAGCGGATCCGGCCCGCGGAACGGGCCGCCGCGCAAAAACCGGACCGGCTCGGGGCCGCCGCACAAAAACCGGAGCGGATCCGGCCCGCGGAACGGGCCGCCGCACAAAAACCGAAGCCGACCGGGGCCGCCGCGTAAAAACCGGAGCGGATCCGGCCCGCGGAACGGGCCGCCGTGCAAAAACCGGACCGGATCGGGGCCGCCGCGCAAAAACCGGAGCGGATCCGGCCCGCGGAACGGGCCGCCGCGCAAAAACCGGACATGCTCGGGGCCGCCACGCAAAAACCGGACCGGATCCGGCCCGCGGAACGGGCCGCCGCGCAAAAACCGGAGCGGATCGGGGCCACCGCGCAAAAACCGGAGCGGATCCGGCCCACAGAATGGGCCGCCGCGCAAAAACCGGACTGGATCGGGGCCGCCGCGCAAAAACCGGACCGGATGCGGCCCGCGGAATGGGCCGCCGCGCAAAAACCGGACTGGATCGGGGCCGCCGCGTAAAAACCGGAGCGGATCCGGCCCGCGGAACGGGCCGCCGCGCAAAAACCGGACTGGATCGGGGCCGCTGCGCAAAAACCGGACCGCATCGGGTCCGCCGCGCAAAAACCGGAGCGGATCCGGCCCGCGGAACGGGCCGGCGCGCAAATACCGGACCGGCTCGGGGCCGCCGTGCAAAAACCGGAGCGGATCCGGCCCGTGGAACGGGCCGCCGCGCAAAAACCGGACAGGATCGGGGCCGCCGCGCAAAAACCGGAGCGGATCCGGCCCGCGGAACGCACCACCGCGCAAAAACCGGAGCGGCTCGGGGCCGCCGTGCAAAAACCGGAGCGGATCCGGCCCGCGGAACGGGCCGCCGCGCAAAAACCGGACATGCTCGGTGCCGCCACGCAAAAACCGGACCGGATCCGGCCCGTGGAACGGGCCTCCGCGCAAAAACCGGACCGGATTGGGTCCGCCGCGCAAAAACCGGAGCGGATCCGGCCCACGGAACGCACCGCCGCGCAAAAACCGGACCGGATCGTGGCCGCCGCGAAAAAACCGGAGCGGATCCGGCCCGCGGAACGGGCCGCCGCGCAAAAACCGGACTGGATCGGGGCCGCCGCGCAAAAACCGGACCGGATCCGGCCCGCGGAACGGGCCGCCGCGCAAAAACCGGAGCCGACCGGGGCCGCCGCGTAAAAACCGGACCGGATCCAGCCCGCGGAACGGGCCGCCGCGCAAAAACCGGACCAGCTCGGGGCCGCCGCGCAAAAACCGGAGCGGATCCGTCCCGCGGAAGGGGCCGCCGCGCAAAAACCGGACATGCTCGGGGCCGCCGCGCAAAAACCGGACCAGCTCGGGGCCGCCGCGCAAAAACCGGAGCGGATCCGTCCCACGGATCGGGGCCGCCGTGCAAAAACCGGAGCGGATCTGGCCTGCGGAATGGGCCGCCGCGCAAAAAACCGGAGCGGATCGGGGCCGCCGTGCAAAAACCGGACCGGATCCGGCCCACGGAACGCACCGCCGCGCAAAAACCGGACCGGATCGGGGCCGCCGCGCAAAAACCGGAGCGGATCCGGCCCGCGGAACGGGCCGCCGCGCAAAAACGGACCGGATTGGGGCCGCCGCGCAAAAACCGGACTGGATCCGGCCCGCGGAACGGGCCGCCTCGCAAATAACGGACCGGATCGGGGCCGCCGCGTAAAAACCCGACCGGATCCGGCCCGCGGAACGGGCCGCCGCGCAAAGACCGGACCGGATCGGGGCCGCCGCGCAAAAACCGGACTGGATCCGGCCCGCGGAACGGGCCGCCGCGCAAAAACCGGACCGGATCGGGGCCGCCGCACAAAAACCGGACCGGATCCGGCCCGCGGAACCGGCCGCCGCGCAAAAACCGGACCGGCTCGGGGCCGCCGCACAAAAACCGGAGCGGATCAGGCCCGCGGAACGGGCCGCCGCGCAAAAACCGGAGCCGACCGGGGCCGCCGCGTAAAAACCGGACCGGATCCAGCCCGCGGAACGGGCCGCCGCGCAAAAACCGGACCAGCTTGGGGCCGCCGTGCAAAAACCGGAGCGGATCCGTCCCGCGGAACGGGCCGCCGCGCAAAAACCGGACATGCTCGGGGCCGCCACGCAAAAACCGGACCGGATCCGGCCCGCGGAACGGGCCGCCGCGCAAAAACCGGAGCGGATCGGGGCCACCGCGCAAAAACCGGAGCGGATCCGGCCCACAGAATGGGCCGCCGCGCAAAAACCGGACTGGATCGGAGCCGCCGCGCAAAAACCGGACCGGATGCGGCCCGCGGAACGGGCCGCCGCGCAAAAACCGGACCAGCTCGGGGCCGCCGCGCAAAAACCAGACCGGATCGGGGCCGCGCAAAAACCGGACCGGATCGGGGCCGCCGCGCAAAAACCGGACCGGATCCGGCCCGCGGAAATGGCCGCCGCGCAAAAAGCGGACCGGATCGGGGCCGCCGCGCAAAAACCGGAGCGGATCCGGCCCACGGAACGCACCGCCGTGCAAAAAGCGGACCGGCTCGGGGCCGCCGCGCAAAAACCAGACCGGATCCGGCCCGCGGAACGCACCACCGCGCAAAAACCGGAGCGGATCGGGGCCGCCGTGCAAAAACCGGACCGGATGCGACCCGCGGAACGGGCCGCCGTGCAAAAACCGGAGCGGATTGGGGTCACCGCGCAAAAACCGGACCGGATCCGGCCCGCGGAACGGGCCGCCGCGCAAAAACCGGACCAGATCGGGGCCGCCGCACAAAAACCGGAGCGGATCCGGCCCGCGGAACGCACCACCGCGCAAAAACCGGAGCGGATCGGGGCCGCCGTGCAAAAACCGGACCGGATGCGACCCGCGGAACGGGCCGCCGCGCAAAAACCGGACCGGATCGGGGCCGCCGCGCAAAAACCGGACCGGATCCGGCCCGTGGAACGGGCCGCCGCGCAAAAACCGGACAGGATCGGGGCCGCCGCACAAAAACCGGAGCGGATCCGGCCCGCGGAACGGGCCGCCGCGCAAAAACCGGACCGGCTCGGGGCCGCCGTGCAAAAACCGGAGCGGATCCGGCCCGCGGAACGGGCCGCCGCGCAAAAACCGGAGCCGACCGGGGCCGCCGCGTAAAAACCGGACCGGATCCAGCCCGCGGAACGGGCCGCCGCGCAAAAACCGGACCAGATCGGGGCCGCCGCGCAAAAACCGGAGCGGATCCGTCCCGCGGAACGGGCCGCCGCGCAAAAACCGGACATGCTCGGGGCCGCCACGCAAAAACCGGACCGGATCCGGCCCGCGGAACGGGCCGCCGCGCAAAAACCGGAGCGGATCGGGGCCACCGCGCAAAAACCGGAGCGGATCCGGCCCACAGAATGGGCCGCCGCGCAAAAACCGGACTGGATCGGGGCCGCTGTGCAAAAACCGGACCGGATGCGGCCCACGGAACGGGCCGCAGCGCAAAAACCGGACTGGATCGGGGCCGCCGCGCAAAAACCGGAGCGGATCCGGCCCACGGAACGCACCGCCGTGCAAAAACCGGAGCGGATCGGGGTTACCGCGAAAAACCAGAGAGGATCCGGCCCGCGGAACGGGCCGCCGCGCAAAAACCGGACCGGATCGGGGCCGCCGCGCAAAAACCGGAGCGGATCCGGCCCGCGGAACGGGCCGCCGCGCAAAAAGCGGACCGGATCGGGGCCGCCGCGCAAAAACCGGAGCGGATCCGGCCCACGAAACGCACCGCCGTGCAAAAACCGGAGCGGATCGGGGCCGCCGCGCAAAAACCAGACCGGATCCGGCCCGCGGAACGCACCACCGCGCAAAAACCGGAGCGGATCGGGGCCGCCGTGCAAAAACCGGACCGGATGCGACCCGCGGAACGGGCCGCTGCGCAAAAACCGGACCGGATCGGGGCCGCCGTGCAAAAACCGGACTGGATCCGGCCTGCGGAACGGGCCGCCGCGCAAATACCGGACAGGATCGGGGCCGCCGCACAAAAACCGGAGCGGATCCGGCCCGCGGAACGGGCCTCCGTGCAAAAACCGGAGCGGATTGGGGCCACCGCGCAAAAACCGGACCGGATCCGGCCCGCGGCACGGGCCGCCGCGCAAAAACCGGACCGGATCGGGGCCGCCGCACAAAAACCGGAGCGGATCCGGCCCGCGGAACCGGCCGCCGCGCAAAAACCGGACCGGCTCGGGGCCGCCGCACAAAAACCGGAGCGGATCCGGCCCGCGGAACGGGCCGCCGCGCAAAAACCGGAGCCGACCGGGGCCGCCGCGTAAAAACCGGAGCGGATCCGACCCGCGGAACGGGCCGCCGCGCAAAAACCGGACCGGATCGGGGCCGCCGCGCAAAAACCGGAGCGGATCCGGCCCGCGGAACGGGCCGCCGCGCAAAAACCGGACATGCTCGGGGCCGCCACGCAAAAACCGGACCGGATCCGGCCCGCGGAACGGGCCGCCGCGCAAAAACCGGACCGGATCGGGGCCGCCGCACAAAAACTGGAGCGGATCCGGCCCGCGGAACGGGCCGCCGCGCAAAAACCGGACCGGCTCGGGGCCGCCGCACAAAAACCGGAGCGGATCCGGCCCGCGGAACGGGGCCGCCACGCAAAAACCGGAGCGGATCCAGCCCACGGAACGGGCCGCCGCGCAAAAACCGGACCGGATCGTGGCCGCCGCGAAAAAACCGGAGCGGATCCGGCCCGCGGAACGGGCCGCCGCGCAAAAACCTGACTGGATCGGGGCCGCCGCGCAAAAACCGGACCGGATCCGGCCCGCGGAACGCACCGCCGCGCAAAAACCGGAGCGGCTCGGGGCCGCCGTGCAAAAACCGGACCGGATGCGGCCCGCGGAACGCGCCGCCGCGCAAAAACCAGACCGGATCTGGCCTGCGGAATGGGCCGCCGCGCAAAAACCGGACCGGATCGGGCCCGCCGCGCAAAAACCAGACCGGATCAGGGCTACCGCGCAAAAACCAGAGAGGATACGGCCCGCGGCTCGGCGCTGCCGTGCCAAAACCGGACAGGATCGGGGCCGCCGCGCAAAAACCACACCGGATGCGACCCGCGGAACGGGCCGCCGCGCAAAAACCGGACCGTATCGGGGCCACCGCGCAAAAACCGGAGCGGATCCGGCCCGCGGAACGGGCCGCCGCGCAAAAACCGGAGCGGCTCGGGGCCGCCGTGCAAAAACCGGACCGGATCCGGCCCGCGGAACGGGCCGCCGCGCAAATACCGGACCGGATCGGGGCCGCCGTGCAAAAACCGGACCGGATCCGGCCCACGGAACGGGCCGCCGCGCAAATACCGGACCGGATAGGGGCCGCCGCGCAAAAACCGGAGCGGATCCGGCCCACGGAACGCACCGCCGTGCAAAAACCGGACCGGATCGGGGCCGCCGCGCAAAAACCAGACCGGATCCGGCCCGCGGAACGCACCACCGCGCAAAAACCGGAGCGGATCGGGGCCGCCGTGCAAAAACCGGACCGGATGCGACCCGCGGAACGGGCCGCTGCGCAAAAACCGGAGCGGATCGGGGCCGCCGTGCAAAAACCGGACTGGATCCGGCCTGCGGAACGGGCCGCCGCGCAAATACCGGACAGGATCGGGGCCGCCACACAAAAACCGGAGCGGATCCGGCCCGCGGAACGGGCCTCCGTGCAAAAACCGGAGCGGATTGGGGCCACCGCGCAAAAACCGGACCGGATCCGGCCCGCGGAACCGGCCGCCGCGCAAAAACCGGACCGGATCGGGGCCGCCGCACAAAAACCGGAGCGGATCCGGCCCGCGGAACCGGCCGCCGCGCAAAAACCGGACCGGCTCGGGGCCGCCGCACAAAAACCGGAGCGGATCCGGCCCGCGGAACGGGCCGCCGCGCAAAAACCGGAGCCGACCGGGGCCGCCGCGTAAAAACCGGAGCGGATCCGGCCCGCGGAACGGGCCGCCGCGCAAAAACCGGACATGCTCGGGGCCGCCACGCAAAAACCGGACCGGATCCGGCCCGCGGAACGGGCCGCCGCGCAAAAACCGGAGCGGATCGGGGCCACCGCGCAAAAACCGGAGCGGATCCGGCCCGCGGAACGGGCCGCCGCGCAAAAACCGGACCGGATCCGGCCCACAGAACGGGCCGCCGCGCAAAAACCGGACCGGATCGTCGCCGCCGCGAAAAAACCGGAGCGGATCCGGCCCGCGGATCGGGGCCGCCACGCAAAAACCGGACCGGATCCGGCCCACGGAACGGGCCGCCGCGCAAAAACCGGACCGGATCCGGCCCGCGGAACGGGCCGCCGCGCAAAAACCGGACTGGATCGGGGCCGCCGCGCAAAAACCGGACCGGATCCGGCCCGCGGAACGCACCGCCGCGCAATAACCGGACCGGCTCGGGGCCGCCGTGCAAAAACCGGACCGGATGCGGCCCGCGGAACGCGCCGCCGCGCAAAAACCAGACCGGATCTGGCCTGCGGAATGGGCCGCCGCGCAAAAACCGGAGCGGATCGGGCCCGCCGCGCAAAAACCAGACCGGATCAGGGCTACCGCGCAAAAACCAGAGAGGATACGGCCCGCGGCTCGGCGCTGCCGTGCAAAAACCGGACCGGATCGGGGCCGCCGCGCAAAAACCAGACCGGATGCGACCCGCGGAACGGGCCGCCGCGCAAAAACCGGACAGGCTCGGGGCCGCCGCGCAAAAACCGGAGCGGATCCGGCCCGCGGAACGGGCCGCCGCGCAAATACCGGACCGGATCGGGGCCGCCGCGCAAAAACCGGAGCGGATCCGGCCCACGGAACGCACCGCCGTGCAAAAACCGGACCGGATCGGGGCCGCCGCGCAAAAACCAGACCGGATCCGGCCCGCGGAACGCACCACCGCGCAAAAACCGGAGCGGATCGGGGCCGCCGTGCAAAAACCGGACCGGATGCGACCCGCGGAACGGGCCGCCGCGCAAAAACCGGACCGGATCGGGGCCGCCGCGCAAAAACCGGACTGGATCCGGCCTGCGGAACGGGCCGCCGCGCAAATACCGGACAGGATCGGGGCCGCCGCACAAAAACCGGAGCGGATCCGGCCCGCGGAACGGGCCGCCGTGCAAAAATCGGAGCGGATTGGGGCCACCGCGCAAAAACCGGACCGGATCCGGCCCGCGGAACGGGCCGCCGCGCAAAAACCGGACCGGCTCGGGGCCGCCGCACAAAAACCGGAGCGGATCCGGCCCGCGGAACCGGCCGCCGCGCAAAAACCGGACCAGATCGGGGCCGCCGCACAAAAACCGGAGCGGATCCGGCCCGCGGAACGGGCCGCCGCGCAAAAACCGGAGCCGACCGGGGCCGCCGCGTAAAAACCGGAGCGGATCCGGCCCGCGGAACGGGCCGCCGTGCAAAAACCGGACCGGATCGGGGCCGCCGCGCAAAAACCGGAGCGGATCCGGCCCGCGGAACGGGCCGCCGCGCAAAAACCGGACATGCTCGGGGCCGCCACGCAAAAACCGGACCGGATCCGGCCCGCGGAACGGGCCGCCGCGCAAAAACCGGAGCGGATCGGGGCCACCGCGCAAAAACCGGAGCGGATCCGGCCCACAGAATGGGCCGCCGCGCAAAAACCGGACTGGATCGGGGCCGCCGCGCAAAAACCGGACCGGATGCGGCCCGCGGAACGGGCCGCCGCGCAAAAACCGGACCGGATCGGGGCCGCCGCGTAAAAACCGGAGCGGATCCGGCCCGCGGAACGGGCCGCCGCGCAAAAACCGGACTGGATTGGGGCCGCTGCGCAAAAACCGGACCGGATCGGGGCCGCCGCGCAAAAACCGGAGCGGATCCGGCCCGCGGAACGGGCCGGCGCGCAAAAACCGGACCGGCTCGGGGCCGCCGTGCAAAAACCGGAGCGGATCCGGCCCGTGGAACGGGCCGCCGCGCAAAAACCGGACAGGATCGGGGCCGCCGCGCAAAAAACCGGAGCGGATCCGGCCCGCGGAACGCACCACCGCGCAAAAACCGGAGCGGCTCGGGGCCGCCGTGCAAAAACCGGAGTGGATCCGGCCCGCGGAACGGGCCGCCGCGCAAAAACCGGACAGGCTCGTGTCCGCCACGCAAAAACCGGACCGGATCCGGCCCGCGGAACGGGCCACGGCGCAAAAACCGGACCGGATCAGGGCCGCCGTGCAAAAACCGGACCGGATCTGGCCTGTGGAACGGGCCGCCGCGCAAAAACCGGACCAGCTCGGTGCCGCCGCGCAAAAACCGGACCGGATCCGGCCCGCGGAACGGGCCGCCGCGCAAAAACCGGACATGCTCGGGGCCGCCACGCAAAAACCGGAGTGGATCGGGGCCGCCGCGCAAAAACCGGACCGGATCGGGGCCGCCGCGGAACGGGCCGCAGCGCAAAAACCGGACTGGATCGGGGCCGCCGCGCAAAAACCGGAGCGGATGCGGCCCGCGGAACGGGCCGCAGCGCAAAAACCAGACCGGATCGGGGCTACCGCGAAAAACCAGAGAGGATCCGGCCCGCGGAACGGGCCCCCGCGCAAAAACCGGACCGGATCGGGGCCGCCGCGCAAAAACCGGACCGGATCCGGCCCGCGGAACGGGCCACCGCGCAAAAAGCGGACCGCATTGGGGCCGCCGCGCAAAAACCGGAGCGGATCCGGCCCGCGGAACGCACCACCGCGCAAAAACCGGAGCGGATCGGGGCCGCCGTGCAAAAACCGGACCGGATGCAACCCGCGGAACGGGCCGCCGCGCAAAAACCGGACCGGATCGGGGCCGCCGCGCAAAAACCGGACTGGATCCGGCCCGCGGAACGGGCCGCCGCGCAAAAACCGGAGCCGACTGGGGCCGCCGCGTAAAAACCGGAGCGGATCCGGCCCGCGGAACGGGCCGCCGTGCAAAAACCGGACCAGCTCGGGGCCGCCGCGCAAAAACCGGAACGGATCTGGCCTGCGGAATGGGCCGCCGCGCAAAAACCGGAGCGGCTCGGGGCCGCAGCGCAAAAACCGGAGCGGATCCGGCCCGCGGAACGGGCCGCCGCGCAAAAACCGGACCGGATCGGGGCCGCCGCGCAAAAACCGGAGCGGATCCGGCCCGCGGAACGGGCCGCCGCGCAAAAACCGGACCGGATCGGGGCCGCCGTGCAAAAACCGGATCGGATCCGGCCCGCGGAACGGGCCGCCGCGCAAAAACCGGAGCCGACTGGGGCCGCCGCGTAAAAACCGGACCGGATCCGCCCCGCGGAACGGGCCGCCGCGCAAAAACCGGACCAGCTCGGGGCCGCCGCGCAAAAACCGGAGCGCATCCGGCCCGCGGAACGGGCCGCCGCGCAAAAACCGGACATGCTCGGTGCCGCCACGCAAAAACCGGACCGGATCCGGCCCGTGGAACGGGCCTCCGCGCAAAAACCGGACCGGATTGGGTCCGCCGCGCAAAAACCGGAGCGGATCCGGCCCACGGAACGCACCGCCGCGCAAAAACCGGACCGGATCGTGGCCGCCGCGAAAAAACCGGAGCGGATCCGGCCCGCGGAACGGGCCGCCGCGCAAAAACCGGACTGGATCGGGGCCGCCGCGCAAAAACCGGAGCGGATCCGGCCCGCGGAACGCACCACCGCGCAAAAACCGGAGCGGCTCGGGGCCGCCGTGCAAAAACCGGACCGGATGCGGCCCGCGGAACGCACCGCCGCGCAAAAACCGGACCGGCTCGGGGCCGCCGTGCAAAAACCGGACCGGATGCGGCCTGCGGAACGGGCGGCCGCGCAAAAACCGGACCGGATCGGGGCCGCCGCGCAAAAACCAGACCGGATCTGGCCTGCGGAATTGGCTGCCGCGCAAAAACCGGACCGGATCGGGCCCGCCGCGCAAAAACCAGACCGGATCAGGGCTACCGCGCAAAAACCAGAGAGGATACGGCCCGCGGCTCGGCGCTGCCGTGCAAAAACCGGACCGGATCGGGGCCGCCACGCAAAAACCGGACCGGATGCGACCCGCGGAACGGGCCGCCGCGCAAAAACCGGACAGGCTCGGGGCCGCCGCGCAAAAACCGGACCGGATCCGGCCCGTGGAACGGGCCTCCGCGCAAAAACCGGACCGGATTGGGTCCGCCGCGCAAAAACCGGAGCGGATCCGGCCCACGGAACGCACCGCCGCGCAAAAACCGGACCGGATCGTGGCCGCCGCGAAAAAACCGGAGCGGATCCGGCCCGCGGAACGGGCCGCCGCGCAAAAACCGGACTGGATCGGGGCCGCCGCGCAAAAAACCGGAGCGGATCCGGCCCGCGGAACGCACCGCCGCGCAAAAACCGGAGCGGCTCGGGGCCGCCGTGCAAAAACCGGACCGGATGCGGCCTGCGGAACGGGCGGCCGCGCAAAAACCGGACCGGATCGGGGCCGCCGCGCAAAAACCAGACCGGATCTGGCCTGCGGAATTGGCTGCCGCGCAAAAACCGGACCGGATCGGGCCCGCCGCGCAAAAACCAGACCGGATCAGGGCTACCGCGCAAAAACCAGAGAGGATACGGCCCGCGGCTCGGCGCTGCCGTGCAAAAACCGGACCGGATCGGGGCCGCCGCGCAAAAACCGGACCTGATGCGACCCGCGGAACGGGCCGCCGCGCAAAAACCGGACAGGCTCGGGGCCGCCGCGCAAAAACTGGAGCGGATCCGGCCCGCGGAACGGGCCTCCGCGCAAAAACCGGACCGGATCGGGGCCGCCGTGCAAAAACCGGACCGGATCCGGCCCGCGGAACGGGCCTCCACGCAAAAACCGGACCGGCTCGGGGCCGCCGTGCAAAAACCGGACCGGATCCGGCCCGCGGAACCGGCCGCCGCGCAAATACCGGACCGGATCGGGGCCGCCGTGCAAAAACCGGAGCGGATCCGGCCCGCGGAACGGGCCGCCGCGCAAATACCGGACCGGATCGGGGCCGCCGCACAAAAACCGGAGCGGATCCGGCCCGCGGAACGGGCCGCCGCGCAAAAACCGGACCGGCTCGGGTCCGCCGCACAAAAACCGGACCGGATCCGGCCCGCGGAACGGGCCGCCGCGCAAAAACCGGAGCCTACCGGGGCCGCCGCGTAAAAACCGGAGCGGATCCGGCCCGCGGAACGGGCCGCCGCGCAAAAACCGGAGCGGATCCGGCCCACAGAATGGGCCGCCGCGCAAAAACCGGACTGGATCGGGGCCGCCGCGCAAAAACCAGACCGGATGCGGCCCGCGGAACGGGCCGCCGCGCAAAAACCGGACTGGATCGGGGCCGCCGCGTAAAAACCGGAGCGGATCCGGCCCGCGGAACGGGCCGCCGCGCAAAAACCGGACCGGATCGGGGCCACCGCGCAAAAACCGGAGCGGATCCGGCCCGCGGAACGGGCCGCCGCGCAAAAACCGGACCGGATCGGGGCTACCGCGAAAAACCAGAGAATATCCGGCCCGCGGAACGGGCCGCCGCGCAAAAACCGGACCGGATCGGGGCCGCCGCGCAAAAACCGGAGCGGATCCGGCCCGCGGAACGGGCCGCCGCGCAAAAACCGGACCGGATCGGGGCCGCCGCGCAAAAACCGGACCGGATCAGGCCCGCGGAATGCACCACCGCGCAAAAACCGGACCGGATTGGGGCTGCTGCGCAAAAACCGGACCGGCTCGGGGCCGCTGCGCAAAAACCGGAGCGGATCCGGCCCGTGGAACGGGCCGCCGCGCAAAAACCGGAAAGGATCGGGGCCGCCGCGCAAAAACCGGACTGGATCGGGGCCGCCGCGCAAAAACCAGACCGGATGCGGCCCGCGGAACGGGCCGCCGCGCAAAAACCGGACTGGATCGGGGCCGCCGCGTAAAAACCGGAGCGGATCCGGCCCGCGGAACGGGCCGCCGCGCAAAAACCAGACCGGATCGGGGCCACCGCGCAAAAACCGGAGCGGATCCGGCCCGCGGAACGGGCCGCCGCGCAAAAACCGGACCGGATCGGGGCTACCGCGAAAAACCAGAGAATATCCGGCCCGCGGAACGGGCCGCCGCGCAAAAACCGGACCGGATCGGGGCCGCCGCGCAAAAACCGGAGCGGATCCGGCCCGCGGAACGGGCCGCCGCGCAAAAACCGGACCGGATCGGGGCCGCCGCGCAAAAACCGGACCGGATCCGGCCCGCGGAATGCACCACCGCGCAAAAACCGGACCGGATTGGGGCTGCTGCGCAAAAACCGGACCGGCTCGGGGCCGCTGCGCAAAAACCGGAGCGGATCCGGCCCGTGGAACGGGCCGCCGCGCAAAAACCGGAAAGGATCGGGGCCGCCGCGCAAAAACCGGAGCGGATCCGGCCCGCGGAACGCACCACCGCGCAAAAACCGGAGCGGCTCGGGGCCGCCACGCAAAAACCGGACCGGATCCGGCCCACAGAATGGGCCGCCGCGCAAAAACAGGACCGGATCGTGGCCGCCGCGCAAAAACCGGAGCGGATGCGGCCCGCGGAACGGGCCGCCGCGCAAAAACCGGAGCCGACTGGGGCCGCCACGTAGAAACCGGAGCGGATCCGGCCCGCGGAACGGGCCGCCGCGCAAAAACCGGAGCAGCTCGGGGCCGCCGCGCAAAAACCGGACCGGATCCGGCCCGCGGAACGGGCCGCCGCGCAAAAACCGGACATGCTCGGGGCCGCCACGCAAAAACCGGACCGGATCCGGCCCGCGGAACGGGCCGCCGCGCAAAAACCGGAGCGGATCGGGGCCACCGCGCAAAAACCGGAGCGGATCCGGCCCACAGAATGGGCCGCCGCGCAAAAACCGGACTGGATCGGGGCCGCCGCGCAAAAACCGGAGCGGATGCGGCCCGCGGAACGGGCCGCAGCGCAAAAACCGGACTGGATCGGGGCCGCCGCGTAAAAACCGGACCGGATCCGGCCCGCGGAACGGGCCGCCGTGCAAAAACCGGACCGGCTCGGGTCCGCCGCGCAAAAACCGGACCGGATCCGGCCCGTGGAACGGGCCGCCGCGCAAAAACCAGACCGGATCGGGGCTACCGCGAAAAACCAGAGAGGATCCGGCCCGCGGAACGGGCCGCCGCGCAAAAACCGGACTGGATCGGGGCCGCCGCGCAAAAACCGGACCGGATCCGGCCCGCGGAACGGGCCACCGCGCAAAAAGCGGACCGGATCGGGGCCGCCGCACAAAAACCGGAGCGGATCCGGCCCGCGGAACGCACCACCGCGCAAAAACCGGAGCGGATCGGGGCCGCCGTGCAAAAACCGGACCGGATGCGACCCGCGGAACGGGCCGCCGCGCAAAAACCGGACCGGATCGGGGCCGCCGCGCAAAAACCAGACCGGATCAGGGCTACCGCGCAAATACCAGAGAGGATACGGCCCGCGGCTCGGCGCTGCCGTGCAAAAACCGGACCGGATCGGGGCCGCCGCGCAAAAACCAGACCGGATGCGACCCGCGGAACGGGCCGCCGCGCAAAAACCGGACAGGCTCGGGGCCGCCGCGCAAAAACCGGAGCGGATCCGGCCCGCGGAACGGGCCTCCGCGCAAAAACCGGACCGGATCGGGGCCGCCGTGCAAAAACCGGACCGGATCCGGCCCACGGAACGCACCACCGCGCAAAAACCGGACCGGCTCGGGGCCGCCGTGCAAAAACCGGACCGGATCCGGCCCGCGGAATGGGCCGCCGCGCAAAAACCGGACCGGATCGGGGCCGCCGCGCAAAAACCGGACCGGATCCGGCCCGCGGAACGCACCACCGCGCAAAAACCGGACCGGATTGGGGCTGCTGCGCAAAAACCGGACCGGCTCGGGGCCGCCGTGCAAAAACCGGAGCGGATCCGGCCCACAGAATGGGCCGCCGCGCAAAAACCGGACCGGATCGGGGCCGCCGCGCAAAAACCGGACCGGATGCGGCCCGCGGAACGGGCCGCCGCGCAAAAACCGGAGCCGACTGGGGCCGCCACGTAAAAACCGGATCGGATCCGGCCCGCGGAACGGGCCGCCGCGCAAAAACCGGACCAGCTCGGGGCCGCTGCGCAAAAACCGGACCGGATCCGGCCCGCGGAACGGGCCGCCGCGCAAAAACCGGACCGGATCGGGGCCACCGCGCAAAAACCGGAGCGGATCCGGCCCGCGGAACGGGCCGCCGCGCAAAAACCGGACCGGATCGGGGCCGCCGCGCAAAAACCGGAGCGGATCCGGCCCGCGGAACGGGCCGCCGCGCAAAAACCGGACCGGATCGGGGCCGCCGCGCAAAAACCGGACCGGATCAGGCCCGCGGAATGCACCACCGCGCAAAAACCGGACCGGATTGGGGCTGCTGCGCAAAAACCGGACCGGCTCGGGGCCGCTGCGCAAAAACCGGAGCGGATCCGGCCCGTGGAACGGGCCGCCGCGCAAAAACCGGAAAGGATCGGGGCCGCCGCGCAAAAACCGGACTGGATCGGGGCCGCCGCGCAAAAACCAGACCGGATGCGGCCCGCGGAACGGGCCGCCGCGCAAAAACCGGACTGGATCGGGGCCGCCGCGTAAAAACCGGAGCGGATCCGGCCCGCGGAACGGGCCGCCGCGCAAAAACCGGACCGGATCGGGGCCACCGCGCAAAAACCGGAGCGGATCCGGCCCGCGGAACGGGCCGCCGCGCAAAAACCGGACCGGATCGGGGCTACCGCGAAAAACCAGAGAATATCCGGCCCGCGGAACGGGCCGCCGCGCAAAAACCGGACCGGATCGGGGCCGCCGCGCAAAAACCGGAGCGGATCCGGCCCGCGGAACGGGCCGCCGCGCAAAAACCGGACCGGATCGGGGCCGCCGCGCAAAAACCGGACCGGATCCGGCCCGCGGAATGCACCACCGCGCAAAAACCGGACCGGATTGGGGCTGCTGCGCAAAAACCGGACCGGCTCGGGGCCGCTGCGCAAAAACCGGAGCGGATCCGGCCCGTGGAACGGGCCGCCGCGCAAAAACCGGAAAGGATCGGGGCCGCCGCGCAAAAACCGGAGCGGATCCGGCCTGCGGAACGCACCACCGCGCAAAAACCGGAGCGGCTCGGGGCCGCCACGCAAAAACCGGACCGGATCCGGCCCACAGAATGGGCCGCCGCGCAAAAACAGGACCGGATCGGGGCCGCCGCGCAAAAACCGGAGCGGATGCGGCCCGCGGAACGGGCCGCCGCGCAAAAACCGGAGCCGACTGGGGCCGCCACGTAGAAACCGGAGCGGATCCGGCCCGCGGAACGGGCCGCCGCGCAAAAACCGGAGCAGCTCGGGGCCGCCGCGCAAACACCGGACCGGATCCGGCCCGCGGAACGGGCCGCCGCGCAAAAACCGGACATGCTCGGGGCCGCCACGCAAAAACCGGACCGGATCCGGCCCGCGGAACGGGCCGCCGCGCAAAAACCGGAGCGGATCGGGGCCACCGCGCAAAAACCGGAGCGGATCCGGCCCACAGAATGGGCCGCCGCGCAAAAACCGGACTGGATCGGGGCCGCCGCGCAAAAACCGGAGCGGATGCGGCCCGCGGAACGGGCCGCAGCGCAAAAACCGGACTGGATCGGGGCCGCCGCGTAAAAACCGGACCGGATCCGGCCCGCGGAACGGGCCGCCGTGCAAAAACCGGACCGGCTCGGGTCCGCCGCGCAAAAACCGGACCGGATCCGGCCCGTGGAACGGGCCGCCGCGCAAAAACCAGACCGGATCGGGGCTACCGCGAAAAACCAGAGAGGATCCGGCCCGCGGAACGGGCCGCCGCGCAAAAACCGGACTGGATCGGGGCCGCCGCGCAAAAACCGGACCGGATCCGGCCCGCGGAACGGGCCACCGCGCAAAAAGCGGACCGGATCGGGGCCGCCGCACAAAAACCGGAGCGGATCCGGCCCGCGGAACGCACCACCGCGCAAAAACCGGAGCGGATCGGGGCCGCCGTGCAAAAACCGGACCGGATGCGACCCGCGGAACGGGCCGCCGCGCAAAAACCGGACCGGATCGGGGCCGCCGCGCAAAAACCAGACCGGATCAGGGCCGCCGCGCAAAAACCAGAGAGGATACGGCCCGCGGCTCGGCGCTGCCGTGCAAAAACCGGACCGGATCGGGGCCGCCGCGCAAAAACCAGACCGGATGCGACCCGCGGAACGGGCCGCCGCGCAAAAACCGGACAGGCTCGGGGCCGCCGCGCAAAAACCGGAGCGGATCCGGCCCGCGGAACGGGCCTCCGCGCAAAAACCGGACCGGATCGGGGCCGCCGTGCAAAAACCGGACCGGATCCGGCCCACGGAACGCACCACCGCGCAAAAACCGGACCGGCTCGGGGCCGCCGTGCAAAAACCGGACCGGATCCGGCCCGCGGAACGGGCCGCCGCGCAAAAACCGGACCGGATCGGGGCCGCCGCGCAAAAACCGGACCGGATCCGGCCCGCGGAACGCACCACCGCGCAAAAACCGGACCGGATTGGGGCTGCTGCGCAAAAACCGGACCGGCTCGGGGCCGCTGCGCAAAAACCGGAGCGGATCCGGCCCGTGGAACGCACCACCGCGCAAAAACCGGACCGGATTGGGGCTGCTGCGCAAAAACCGGACCGGCTCGGGGCCGCCGTGCAAAAACCGGAGCGGATCCGGCCCACAGAATGGGCCGCCGCGCAAAAACCGGACCGGATCGGGGCCGCCGCGCAAAAACCGGACCGGATGCGGCCCGCGGAACGGGCCGCCGCGCAAAAACCGGAGCCGACTGGGGCCGCCACGTAAACACCGGATCGGATCCGGCCCGCGGAACGGGCCGCCGCGCAAAAACCGGACCAGCTCGGGGCCGCTGCGCAAAAACCGGACCGGATCCGGCCCGCGGAACGGGCCGCCGCGCAAAAACCGGACCAGCTCGGGGCCGCCGCGCAAAAACCGGACCGGATCCGGCCTGCGGAACGGGCCGCCGCGCAAAAACCGGAGCGGCTGGGGGCCGCAGCGCAAAAACCGGAGCGGATCCGGCCCGCGGAACGGGCCGCCGCGCAAAAACCGGACCGGATCGGGGCCGCCGCGCAAAAACCGGAGCGGATCCGGCCCGCGGAACGGGCCGCAGCGCAAAAACCGGACTGGATCGGGGCCGCCGCGTAAAAACCGGACCGGATCCGGCCCGCGGAACGGGCCGCCGTGCAAAAACCGGACCGGCTCGGGTCCGCCGCGCAAAAACCGGACCGGATCCGGCCCACGGAACGGGCCGCCGCGCAAATACCAGACCGGATCGGGGCTACCGCGAAAAACCAGAGAGGATCCGGCCCGCGGAACGGGCCGCCGCGCAAAAACCGGACCGGATCGGGGCCGCCGCGCAAAAACCGGACCGGATCCGGCCCGCGGAACAAGCCACCGCGCAAAAAGCGGACCGGATCGGGGCCGCCGCACAAAAACCGGAGCGGATCCGGCCCGCGGAACGCACCACCGCGCAAAAACCGGAGCGGATCGGGGCCGCCGTGCAAAAACCGGACCGGATGCGACCCGCGGAACGGGCCGCCGCGCAAAAACCGGACCGGATCGGGGCCGCCGCGCAAAAACCGGAGCGGATCCGGCCCGCGGAACGGGCCGCCGCGCAAAAACCGGAGCCGACTGGGGCCGCCGCGTAAAAACCGGACCGGATCTGGCCCGCGGAACGGGCCGCCGCGCAAAAACCGGACCAGCTCGGGGCCGCCGCGCAAAAACCGGACCGGATCTGGCCTGCGGAACGGGCCGCCGCGCAAAAACCGGAGCGGCTCGGGGCCGCAGCGCAAAAACCGGAGCGGATCCGGCCCGCGGAACGGGCCGCCGCGCAAAAACCGGACCGGATCGGGGCCGCCGCGCAAAAACCGGAGCGGATCCGGCCCGCGGAACGGGCCGCCGCGCAAAAACCGGACCGGATCGGGGCCGCCGTGCAAAAACCGGACCGGATCCGGCCCGCGGAACGGGCCGCCGCGCAAAAACCGGAGCCGACTGGGGCCGCCGCGTAAAAACAGGACCGGATCAGGCCCGCGGAACGGGCCGCCGCGCAAAAACCGGACCAGCTCGGGGCCGCCGCGCAAAAACCGGAGCGCATCCGGCCCGCGGAACGGGCCGCCGCGCAAAAACCGGACATGCTCGGTGCCGCCACGCAAAAACCGGACCGGATCCGGCCCGTGGAACGGGCCTCCGCGCAAAAACCGGACCGGATTGGGTCCGCCGCGCAAAAACCGGAGCGGATCCGGCCCACGGAACGCACCGCCGCGCAAAAACCGGACCGGATCGTGGCCGCCGCGAAAAAACCGGACCGGATCCGGCCCGTGGAACGGGCCGCCGCGCAAAAACCGGACTGGATCGGGACCGCCGCGCAAAAACCGGACCGGATCCGGCCCGCGGAACGCACCGCCGCGCAAAAACCGGAGCGGCTCGGGGCCGCCGTGCAAAAACCGGACCGGATGCGGCCCGCGGAACGCACCGCCGCGCAAAAACCGGAGCAGCTCGGGGCCGCCGCGCAAAAACCGGACCGGATCCGGCCCGCGGAACGGGCCGCCGCGCAAAAACCGGACATGCTCGGGGCCGCCACGCAAAAACCGGACCGGATCCGGCCCGCGGAACGGGCCGCCGCGCAAAAACCGGAGCGGATCGGGGCCACCGCGCAAAAACCGGAGCGGATCCGGCCCACAGAATGGGCCGCCGCGCAAAAACCGGACATGCTCGGGGCCGCCGCGCAAAAACCGGAGCGGATGCGGCCCGCGGAACGGGCCGCCGCGCAAAAACCGGACTGGATCGGGGCCGCCGCGTAAAAACCGGACCGGATCCGGCCCGCGGAACGGGCCGCCGTGCAAAAACCGGACCGGCTCGGGTCCGCCGCGCAAAAACCGGACCGGATCCGGCCCGTGGAACGGGCCGCCGCGCAAAAACCAGACCGGATCGGGGCTACCGCGAAAAACCAGAGAGGATCCGGCCCGCGGAACGGGCCGCCGCGCAAAAACCGGACTGGATCGGGGCCGCCGCGCAAAAACCGGACCGGATCCGGCCCGCGGAACGGGCCACCGCGCAAAAAGCGGACCGGATCGGGGCCGCCGCACAAAAACCGGAGCGGATCCGGCCCGCGGAACGCACCACCGCGCAAAAACCAGAGCGGATCGGGGCCGCCGTGCAAAAACCGGACCGGATGCGACCCGCGGAACGGGCCGCCGCGCAAAAACCGGACCGGATCGGGGCCGCCGCGCAAAAACCAGACCGGATCAGGGCCGCCGCGCAAAAACCAGAGAGGATACGGCCCGCGGCTCGGCGCTGCCGTGCAAAAACCGGACCGGATCGGGGCCGCCGCGCAAAAACCAGACCGGATGCGACCCGCGGAACGGGCCGCCGCGCAAAAACCGGACAGGCTCGGGGCCGCCGCGCAAAAACCGGAGCGGATCCGGCCCGCGGAACGGGCCTCCGCGCAAAAACCGGACCGGATCGGGGCCGCCGTGCAAAAACCGGACCGGATCCGGCCCACGGAACGCACCACCGCGCAAAAACCGGACCGGCTCGGGGCCGCCGTGCAAAAACCGGACCGGATCCGGCCCGCGGAACGGGCCGCCGCGCAAAAACCGGACCGGATCGGGGCCGCCGCGCAAAAACCGGACCGGATCCGGCCCGCGGAACGCACCACCGCGCAAAAACCGGACCGGATTGGGGCTGCTGCGCAAAAACCGGACCGGCTCGGGGCCGCTGCGCAAAAACCGGAGCGGATCCGGCCCGTGGAACGCACCACCGCGCAAAAACCGGACCGGATTGGGGCTGCTGCGCAAAAACCGGACCGGCTCGGGGCCGCCGTGCAAAAACCGGAGCGGATCCGGCCCACAGAATGGGCCGCCGCGCAAAAACCGGACCGGATCGGGGCCGCCGCGCAAAAACCGGACCGGATGCGGCCCGCGGAACGGGCCGCCGCGCAAAAACCGGAGCCGACTGGGGCCGCCACGTAAACACCGGATCGGATCCGGCCCGCGGAACGGGCCGCCGCGCAAAAACCGGACCAGCTCGGGGCCGCTGCGCAAAAACCGGACCGGATCCGGCCCGCGGAACGGGCCGCCGCGCAAAAACCGGACCAGCTCGGGGCCGCCGCGCAAAAACCGGACCGGATCCGGCCTGCGGAACGGGCCGCCGCGCAAAAACCGGAGCGGCTGGGGGCCGCAGCGCAAAAACCGGAGCGGATCCGGCCCGCGGAACGGGCCGCCGCGCAAAAACCGGACCGGATCGGGGCCGCCGCGCAAAAACCGGAGCGGATCCGGCCCGCGGAACGGGCCGCAGCGCAAAAACCGGACTGGATCGGGGCCGCCGCGTAAAAACCGGACCGGATCCGGCCCGCGGAACGGGCCGCCGTGCAAAAACCGGACCGGCTCGGGTCCGCCGCGCAAAAACCGGACCGGATCCGGCCCACGGAACGGGCCGCCGCGCAAATACCAGACCGGATCGGGGCTACCGCGAAAAACCAGAGAGGATCCGGCCCGCGGAACGGGCCGCCGCGCAAAAACCGGACCGGATCGGGGCCGCCGCGCAAAAACCGGACCGGATCCGGCCCGCGGAACAAGCCACCGCGCAAAAAGCGGACCGGATCGGGGCCGCCGCACAAAAACCGGAGCGGATCCGGCCCGCGGAACGCACCACCGCGCAAAAACCGGAGCGGATCGGGGCCGCCGTGCAAAAACCGGACCGGATGCGACCCGCGGAACGGGCCGCCGCGCAAAAACCGGACCGGATCGGGGCCGCCGCGCAAAAACCGGAGCGGATCCGGCCCGCGGAACGGGCCGCCGCGCAAAAACCGGAGCCGACTGGGGCCGCCGCGTAAAAACCGGACCGGATCTGGCCCGCGGAACGGGCCGCCGCGCAAAAACCGGACCAGCTCGGGGCCGCCGCGCAAAAACCGGACCGGATCTGGCCTGCGGAACGGGCCGCCGCGCAAAAACCGGAGCGGCTCGGGGCCGCAGCGCAAAAACCGGAGCGGATCCGGCCCGCGGAACGGGCCGCCGCGCAAAAACCGGACCGGATCGGGGCCGCCGCGCAAAAACCGGAGCGGATCCGGCCCGCGGAACGGGCCGCCGCGCAAAAACCGGACCGGATCGGGGCCGCCGTGCAAAAACCGGACCGGATCCGGCCCGCGGAACGGGCCGCCGCGCAAAAACCGGAGCCGACTGGGGCCGCCGCGTAAAAACAGGACCGGATCAGGCCCGCGGAACGGGCCGCCGCGCAAAAACCGGACCAGCTCGGGGCCGCCGCGCAAAAACCGGAGCGCATCCGGCCCGCGGAACGGGCCGCCGCGCAAAAACCGGACATGCTCGGTGCCGCCACGCAAAAACCGGACCGGATCCGGCCCGTGGAACGGGCCTCCGCGCAAAAACCGGACCGGATTGGGTCCGCCGCGCAAAAACCGGAGCGGATCCGGCCCACGGAACGCACCGCCGCGCAAAAACCGGACCGGATCGTGGCCGCCGCGAAAAAACCGGACCGGATCCGGCCCGTGGAACGGGCCGCCGCGCAAAAACCGGACTGGATCGGGACCGCCGCGCAAAAACCGGACCGGATCCGGCCCGCGGAACGCACCGCCGCGCAAAAACCGGAGCGGCTCGGGGCCGCCGTGCAAAAACCGGACCGGATGCGGCCCGCGGAACGCACCGCCGCGCAAAAACCGGACCGGATCGGGGCCGCCGCGCAAAAACCGGACTGGATCCGGCCCGCGGAACGGGCCACCGCGCAAAAACCGGAGCCGACTGGGGCCGCCGCGTAAACACCGGAGCGGATCCGGCCCGCGGAACGGGCCGCCGCGCAAAAACCGGACCAGCTCGGGGCCGCCGCGCAAAAACCGGACCGGATCCGGCCTGCGGAACGGGCCGCCGCGCAAAAACCGGACCGGATCGGGGCCGCAGCGCAAAAACCGGAGCGGATCCGGCCCGCGGAACGGGCCGCCGCGCAAAAACCGGACCGGATCGGGGCCGCCGCGCAAAAACCGGACCGGATCCGGCCCGCGGAACGGGCCGCCGCGCAAAAACCGGACCGGATCGGGGCCGCCGTGCAAAAACCGGAGCGGATCCGGCCCGCGGAACGGGCCGCCGCGCAAAAACCGGAGCCGACTGTGGCCGCCGCGTAAAAACAGGACCGGATCCGGCCCGCGGAACGGGCCGCCGCGCAAAAACCGGACCAGCTCGGGGCCGCCGCGCAAAAACCGGAGCGCATCCGGCCCGCGGAAGGGGCCGCCGCGCAAAAACCGGACATGCTCGGTGCCGCCACGCAAAAACCGGACCGGATCCGGCCCGTGGAACGGGCCGCCGCGCAAAAACCGGACCGGATCGGGGCCGCCGCGCAAAAACCGGAGCGGATCCGGCCCGCGGAACGGGCCGCCGCGCAAAAACCGGACTGGATCGGGGCCGCCGCGCAAAAACCGGAGCGGATCCGGCCCGCGGAACGCACCGCCGCGCAAAAACCGGAGCGGCTCGGGGCCGCCGTGCAAAAACCGGACCGGATGCGGCCCGCGGAACGCACCGCCGCGCAAAAACTGGACCGGCTCGGGGCCGCCGTGCAAAAACCGGACCGGATGCGGCCTGCGGAACGGGCGGCCGCGCAAAAACCGGACCGGATCGGGGCCGCCGCGCAAAAACCAGACCGGATCGGGCCTGCGGAATTGGCTGCCGCGCAAAAACCGGACCGGATCGGGCCCGCCGCGCAAAAACCAGACCGGATCAGGGCTACCGCGCAAAAACCAGAGAGGATACGGCCCGCGGCTCGGCGCTGCCGTGCAAAAACCGGACCGGCTCGGGGCCGCCGCGCAAAAACCGGACCGGATCCGGCCCGCGGAACGGGCCGCCGCGCAAATACCGGACCGGCTCGGGTCCGCCGCACAAAAACCGGAGCGGATCCGGCCCGCGGAACGGGCCGCCGCGCAAAAACCGGACCGGATCGGGGCCGCCGCACAAAAACCGGAGCGGATCCGGCCCGCGGAACGGGCCGCCGCGCAAAAACCGGACCGGCTCGGGTCCGCCGCACAAAAACCGGACCGGATCCGGCCCGCGGAACGGGCCGCCGCGCAAAAAACGGAGCCTAACGGGGCCGCCGCGTAAAAACCGGAGCGGATCCAGCCCGCGGAACGGGCCGCCGCGCAAAAACCGGACCGGATCCGGCCCACAGAATGGGCCGCCGCGCAAAAACCGGACTGGATCGGGGCCGCCGCGCAAAAACCGGAGCGGATGCGGCCTGCGGAACGGGCCGCCGCGCAAAAACCGGACCGGATCGGGGCCGCCGCGTAAAAACCGGAGCGGATCCGGCCCGCGGAACGGGCCGCCGCGCAAAAACCGGACCGGCTCGGGGCCACCGCGCAAAAACCGGACCGGATGCGGCCCGCGGAACGGGCCGCCGCGCAAAAACCGGACCGGATCGGGGCTACCGTGAAAAACCAGAGAATATCCGGCCCGCGGAACGGGCCGCCGCGCAAAAACCGGACCGGATCGGGGCCGCCGCGCAAAAACCGGAGCGGATCCGGCCCGCGGAACGGGCCGCCGAGCAAAAACCGGACCGGATCGGGGCCGCCGCGCAAAAACCGGACCGGATCCGGCCCGCGGAACGCACCACCGCGCAAAAACCGGACCGGATTGGGGCTGCTGCGCAAAAACCGGACCGGATCGGGGCCGTGGAACGGGCCGCCGCGCAAAAACCGGACAGGATCGGGGCCGCCGCGCAAAAACCGGAGCGGATCCGGCCCGCGGAACGCACCACCGCGCAAAAACCGGAGCGGCTCGGGGCCGCCACGCAAAAACCGGACCGGATCCGGCCCGCGGAACGGGCCGCCGCGCAAAAACCGGAGCGGATCGGGGCCACCGCGCAAAAACCAGAGAGGATCCGGCCCGCGGAACGGGTAGCGCGCAAAAACCGGACCGGATCAGGGCCGCCGCGCAAAAACCGGAGCGGATCCGGCCCGCGGAACGGGCCGCCGCGCAAAAACCGGAGCGGATCGGGGCCACCGCGCAAAAACCGGAGCGGATCCGGCCCACAGAATGGGCCGCCGCGCAAAAACCGGACCGGATCGGGGCCGCCGCGCAAAAACCGGACCGGATCCGGCCCGCGGAACGGCCGCCGCGCAAAAACTGGAGCCGACTGGGGCCGCCACGTAAAAACCGGACCGGATCCGGCCCGCGGAACGGGCCGCCGCGCAAAAACCGGACCAGCTCGGGGCCGCCGCGCAAAAACCGGAGCGGATCCGGCCCGCGGAAGGGGCCGCCGCGCAAAAACCGGACATGCTCGGTGCCGCCACGCAAAAACCGGACCGGATCCGGCCCGCGGAACGGGCCGCCGCGCAAAAACCGGACCGGATTGGGTCCAACGCGCAAAAACCGGAGCGGATCCGGCCCACGGAACGGGCCGCCGCGCAAAAAACCGGACCGGATCGTGGCCGCCGCGCAAAAACGGAGCGGATCCGGCCCGCGGAACGGGCCGCCGCGCTAAAACCGGACTGGATCGGGACCGCCGCGCAAAAACCGGACCGGGATCCGGCCCGCGGAACGCACCGCCGCGCAAAAAACCGGAGCGGCTCGGGGCCGCCGTGCAAAAACCGGACCGGATGCGGCCAGCGGAACGCACCGCCGCGCAAAAACCGGACCGGCTCGGGGCCGCCGTGCAAAAACCGGACCGGATGCGGCCTGCGGAACGGGCGGCCGCGCAAAAACCGGACCGGATCGGGGCCGCCGCGCAAAAACCAGACCGGATCTGGCCTGCGGAGTGGGCCGCCGCGCAAAAACCGGACCGGATCGGGCCCGCCGCGCAAAAACCAGACCGGATCAGGGCTACCGCGCAAAAACCAGAGAGGATACGGCCCGCGGCTCGGCGCTGCCGTGCAAAAACCGGACCGGATCGGGGCCGCCGCGCAAAAACCAGACCGGATGCGACCCGCGTAACGGGCCGCCGCGCAAAAACCGGACAGGCTCGGGGCCGCCGCGCAAAAACCGGACCGGATCGGGGCCGCCGTGCAAAAACCAGACCGGATCCGGCCCGCGGAACGGGCCGCCGCGCAAAAACCGGAGCCGACTGGGGCCGCCGCGTAAAAACAGGACCGGATCCGGCCCGCGGAACGGGCCGCCCCGCGCAAAAACCGGACCAGCTCGGGGCCGCCGCGCAAAAACCGGAGCGCATCCGGCCCGCGGAACGGGCCGCCGCGCAAAAACCGGACATGCTCGGTGCCGCCACGCAAAAACCGGACCGGATCCGGCCCGTGGAACGGGCCTCCCGCGCAAAAACCGGACCGGATTGGGTCCGCCGCGCAAAAAACCGGAGCGGATCCGGCCCACGGAACGGGCCGCCGCGCAAAAACCGGACCGGATCGTGGCCGCTGCCGAAAAAACCGGAGCGGATCCGGCCCGCGGAACGGGCCGCCGCGCAAAAACCGGACTGGATCGGGGCCGCCGCGCAAAAACCGGACTGGATCCGGCCCGCGGAACGCACCGCCGCGCAAAAGCCGGAGCGGCTCGGGGCCGCCGTGCAAAAACCGGACCCGATGCGGCCCGCGGAACGCACCGCCGCGCAAAAACCGGACCGGCTCGGGGCCGCCGTGCAAAAACCGGACCGGATGCGGCCTGCGGAACGGGCGGCCGCGCAAAAACCAGGACCGGATCGGGGACGCCGCGCAAAAACCAGACCGGATCTGGCCTGCGGAATTGGCTGCCGCGCAAAAACGGACCGGATCGGGCCCGCCGCGCAAAAACCAGACCGGATCAGGGCTACCGCGCAAAAACCAGAGAGGATACGGCCCGCGGCTCGGCGCTGCCGTGCAAAAACCGGACCGGATCGGGGCCGCCGCGCAAAAACCAGACCGGATGCGACCCGCGGAACGGGCCGCCGCGCAAAAACCGGACAGGCTCGGGGCCGCCGCGCAAAAACCGGAGCGGATCCGGCCCGCGGAACGGGCCTCCGCGCAAAAACCGGACCGGATCGGGGCCGCCGTGCAAAAACCGGACCGGATCCGGCCCACGGAACGCACCAACGCGCAAAAACCGGACCGGCTCGTGGCCGCCGTGCAAAAACCGGAGCGGATCCGGCCCGCGGAACGGGCCGCCGCGCAAATACCGGACCGGCTCGGGTCCGCCGCACAAAAACCGGAGCGGATCCGGCCTGCGGAACGGGCCGCCGCGCAAAAACCGGACCGGATCGGGGCCGCCGCACAAAAACCGGAGCGGATCCGGCCCGCGGAACGGGCCGCCGCGCAAAAACCGGACCGGCTCGGGTCCGCCGCACAAAAACCGGACCGGATCCGGCCCGCGGAACGGGCCGCCGCGCAAAAACCGGAGCCTAACGGGGCCGCCGCGTAAAAACCGGAGCGGATCCGGCCCGCGGAACGGGCCGCCGCGCAAAAACCGGAGCGGATCCGGCCCACAGAATGGGCCGCCGCGCAAAAACCGGACTGGATCGGGGCCGCCGCGCAAAAACCGGACCGGATGCGGCCCGCGGAACGGGCCGCCGCGCAAAAACCGGACTGGATCGGGGCCGCCGCGTAAAAACCGGAGCGGATCCGGCCCGCGGAACGGGCCGCCGCGCAAAAACCGGACCGGCTCGGGGCCACCGCGCAAAAACCGGACCGGATGCGGCCCGCGGAACGGGCCGCCGCGCAAAAACCGGACCGGATCGGGGCTACCGCGAAAAACCAGAGAATATCCGGCCCGCGGAACGGGCCGCCGCGCAAAAACCGGACCGGATCCGGCCCGCGGAACGCGCCGCCGCGCAAAAACCGGAGCCGACTGGGGCCGCCACGTAAAAACCGGACCGGATCCGGCCCGCGGAACGGGCCGCCGCGCAAAAACCGGACCAGCTCGGGGCCGCCGCGCAAAAACCGGACCGGATCCGGCCCGCGGAACGGGCCGCCGCGCAAAAACCGGACATGCTCGGTGCCGCCACGCAAAAACCGGAGCGGATCCGGCCCGCGGAATGGGCCGCCGCGCAAAAAACCGGACTGGATCGGGGCCGCCGCGCAAAAACCGGACCGGATGCGCCCCGCGGAACGGGCCGCAGCGCAAAAACCGGACTGGATCGGGGCCGCCGCGCAAAAACCGGAGCGGATGCGGCCCGCGGAACGGGCCGCAGCGCAAAAACCGGACTGGATCGGGGCCGACGCGTAAAAACCGGAGCGGATCCGGCCTGCGGAACGGGCCGCCGTGCAAAAACCGGACCGGCTCGGGTCCGCCGCGCAAAAACCGGAGCGGATCCGGCCCACGGAACGGGCCGCCGCGCAAAAACCAGACCGGATCGGGGCTACCGAGAAAAACCAGAGAGGATCCGGCCCGCGGAACGGGCCGCCGCGCAAAAACCGGACCGGATCGGGGCCGCCGCGCAAAAACCGGACCGGATCCGGCCCGCGGAACGGGCCACCGCGCAAAAACCGGACTGGATCGGGGCCGCCGTGCAAAAACCGGACCGGATGCGACCCGCGGAAAGGGCCGCCGCGCAAAAACCGGACCGGATCGGGGCCGCCGCGCAAAAACCGGACTGGATCCGGCCCGCGGAACGGGCCGCCGCGCAAAAACCGGAGCCGACTGGGGCCGCCGCGTAAAAACCGGAGCGGATCCGGCCCGCGGAACGGGCCGCCGCGCAAAAACCGGACCAGCTCGGGGCCGCCGCGCAAAAACCGGAGCGGATCTGGCCTGCGGAATGGGCCGCCGCGCAAAAACCGGACCGGATCGGGGCCGCAGCGCAAAAACCGGAACGGATCCGGCCCGCGGAACGGGCCGCCGCGCAAAAACCGGAGCGGATCGGGGCCGCCGCGCAAAAACCGGAGCGGATCCGGCCCGCGGAACGGGCCTCCGCGCAAAAACCGGACCGGATCGGGGCCGCCGTGCAAAAACCGGAGCGGATCCGGCCCGCGGAACGGGCCGCCGCGCAAATACCGGACCGGATCGGGGCCGCCGCGCAAAAACCGGAGCGCATCTGGCCCGCGGAACGGGCCGCCGCGCAAAAACCGGACATGCTCGGTGCCGCCACGCAAAAACCGGACCGGATCCGGCCCGTGGAACGGGCCTCCGCGCAAAAACCGGACAGGATTGGGTCCGCCGCGCAAAAACCGGAGCGGATCCGGCCCACGGAACGCACCGCCGCGCAAAAACCGGACCGGATCGTGGCCGCCGCGAAAAAACCGGAGCGGATCCGGCCCGCGGAACGGGCCGCCGCGCAAAAACCGGACTGGATCGGGACCCGCCGCGCAAAAACCGGACCGGATCCGGCCCGCGGAACGCACCGTCGCGCAAAAACCGGAGCGGCTCGGGGCCGCCGTGCAAAAACCGGACCGGATGCGGCCCGCGGAACGCACCGCCGCGCAAAAACTGGACCGGCTCGGGGCCGCCGTGCAAAAACCGGACCGGATGCGGCCTGCGGAACGGGCGGCCGCGCAAAAACCGGACCGGATCGGGGCCGCCGCGCAAAAACCAGACCGGATCTGGCCTGCGGAATGGGCCGCCGCGCAAAAACCGGACCGGATCGGGCCCGCCGCGCAAAAACCAGACCGGATCAGGGCTACCGCGCAAAAACCAGAGAGGATACGGCCCGCGGCTCGGCGCTGCCGTGCAAAAACCGGACCGGATCGGGGCCGCCGCGCAAAAACCAGACCGGATGCGACCCGCGGAACGGGCCGCCGCGCAAAAACCGGACAGGCTCGGGGCCGCCGCGCAAAAACCGGAGCGGATCCGGCCCGCGGAACGGGCCTCCGCGCAAAAACCGGACAGGCTCGGGGCCGCCGTGCAAAAACCGGACCGGATCTGGCGCACGGAACGCACCACCGCGCAAAAACCGGACCGGCTCGGGGCCGCCGTGCAAAAACCGGACCGGATCCGGCCCGCGGAACGGGCCGCCGCGCAAATACCGGACCGGATCGGGGCCGCCGTGCAAAAACCGGAGCGGATCCGGCCCGCGGAACGGGCCGCCGCGCAAATACCGGACCGGATCGGGGCCGCCGCACAAAAACCGGAGCGGATCCGGCCCGCGGAACGGGCCGCCGCGCAAAAACCGGACCGGATCGGGGCCGCCGCACAAAAACCGGAACGGATCCGGCCCGCGGAACGGGCCGCCGCGCAAAAACCGGAGCCTAACGGGGCCGCCGCGTAAAAACCGGAGCGGATCCGGCCCGCGGAACGGGCCGCCGCGCAAAAACCGGAGCGGATCCGGCCCACAGAATGGGCCGCCGCGCAAAAACCGGACTGGATCGGGGCCGCCGCGCAAAAACCGGACCGGATGCGGCCCGCGGAACGGGCCGCCGCGCAAAAACCGGACTGGATCGGGGCCGCCGCGTAAAAACCGGAGCGGATCCGGCCCGCGGAACGGGCCGCCGCGCAAAAACCGGACCGGCTCGGGGCCGCCGCGCAAAAACCGGAGCGGATGCGGCCCGCCGAACGGGCCGCCGCGCAAAAACCGGACCGGATCGGGGCTACCGCGAAAAACCAGAGAATATCCGGCCCGCGGAACGGGCCGCCGCGCAAAAACCGGACCGGATCGGGGCCGCCGCGCAAAAACCGGAGCGGATCCGGCCCGCGGAACGAGCCGCCACGCAAAAACCGGACCGGATTGGGGCCGCCGCGCAAAAACCGGACCGGATCCGGCCCGCGGAATGCACCACCGCGCAAAAACCGGACCGGATTGGGGCTGCTGCGCAAAAACCGGACCGGATCGGGGCCGCCGCGCAAAAACCGGACCGGATCCGGCCCGCGGAACGGGCCGGCGCGCAAAAACCGGACCGCCTCGGGGCCGCTGCGCAAAAACCGGAGCGGATCCGGCCCGCGGAACGCACCACCGCGCAAAAACCGGAGCGGCTCGGGGCCGCCACGCAAAAACCGGACCGGATCCGGCCCGCGGAACGGGCCGCCGCGCAAAAACCGGAGCGGATCGGGGCCACCGCGCAAAAACCGGAGCGGATCCGGCCCACAGAATGGGCCGCCGCGCAAAAACCAGACCGGATCGGGGCTACCGCGAAAAACCAGAGAGGATCCGGCCCGCGGAACGGGTAGCGCGCAAAAACCGGACCGGATCAGGGCCGCCGCGCAAAAACCGGAGCGGATCGGGGCCGCCGCGCAAAAACCGGAGTGGATCCGGCCCACGGAACGCACCGCCGTGCAAAAACCGGACCGGATCGGGGCCGCCGCGCAAAAACCGGAGCGGATCCGGCCCGCGGAACGCACCACCGCGCAAAAACCGGACCGGATTGGGGCCGCTGCGCAAAAACCGGACCGGATCGGGGCCGCCGCGCAAAAACCGGAGCGGATCCGGCCCGCGGAACGGGCCGCCGCGCAAAAACCGGACCGGATCGGGGCCGCCGCGCAAAAACCGGAGCGGATCCGGCCTGTGGAACGGGCCGCCGCGCAAAAAACCGGAGCCGACTGGGGCCGCCGCGTAAAAACAGGACCGGATCCGGCCCGCGGAACGGGCCGCCGCGCAAAAACCGGACCAGCTCGGGGCCGCCGCGCAAAAACCGGAGCGCATCCGGCCCGCGGAACGGGCCGCCGCGCAAAAACCGGACATGCTCGGTGCCGCCACGCAAAAACCGGACCGGATCCGGCCCGCGGAACGGGCCTCCGCGCAAAAACCGGACCGGATTGGGTCCGCCGCGCAAAAACCGGACCGGATCCGGCCCACGGAACGGGCCGCCGCGCAAAAACCGGACCGGATCGTGGCCGCCGCGAAAAAACCGGAGCGGATCCGGCCCGCGGAACGGGCCGCCGCGCAAAAACCAGACTGGATCGGGGCCGCCGCGCAAAAACCGGACTGGATCCGGCCCGCGGAACGCACCGCCGCGCAAAAGCCGGAGCGGCTCGGGGCCGCCGTGCAAAAACCGGACCGGATGCGGCCCGCGGAACGCACCGCCGCGCAAAAACCGGACCGGCTCGGGGCCGCCGTGCAAAAACCGGACCGGATGCGGCCTGCGGAACGGGCGGCCGCGCAAAAACCGGACCGGATCGGGGCCGCCGCGCAAAAACCAGACCGGATCTGGCCTGCGGAATTGGCTGCCGCGCAAAAACCGGACCGGATCGGGCCCGCCGCGCAAAAACCAGACCGGATCAGGGCTACCGCGCAAAAACCAGAGAGGATACGGCCCGCGGCTCGGCGCTGCCGTGCAAAAACCGGACCGGATCGGGTCCGCCGCGCAAAAACCAGACCGGATGCGACCCGCGGAACGGGCCGCCGCGCAAAAACCGGACAGGCTCGGGGCCGCCGCGCAAAAACCGGAGCGGATCCGGCCCGCGGAACGGGCCGCCGCGCAAAAACCGGACAGGATCGGGGCCGCCGTGCAAAAACCGGACCGGATCCGGCCCACGGAACGCACCACCGCGCAAAAACCGGACCGGCTCGGGGCCGCCGTGCAAAAACCGGAGCGGATCCGGCCCGCGGAACGGGCCGCCGCGCAAATACCGGACCGGCTCGGGTCCGCCGCACAAAAACCGGAGCGGATCCAGCCTGCGGAACGGGCCGCCGCGCAAAAACCGGACCGGATCGGGGCCGCCGCACAAAAACCGGAGCGGATCCGGCCCGCGGAACGGGCCGCCGCGCAAAAACCGGACCGGCTCGGGTCCGCCGCACAAAAACCGGACCGGATCCGGCCCGCGGAACGGGCCGCCGCGCAAAAACCGGAGCGGATCCGGCCCACAGAATGGGCCGCCGCGCAAAAACCGGACTGGATCGGGGCCGCCACGCAAAAACCGGACCGGATGCGGCCCGCGGAACGGGCCGCCGCGCAAAAACCGGACTGGATCGGGGCCGCCGCGTAAAAACCGGAGCGGATCCGGCCCGCGGAACGGGCCGCCGCGCAAAAACCGGACCGGCTCGGGGCCACCACGCAAAAACCGGACCGGATGCGGCCCGCGGAACGGGCCGCCGCGCAAAAACCGGACCGGATCGGGGCTACCGCGAAAAACCAGAGAATATCCGGCCGGCGGAACGGGCCGCCGCGCAAAAAGCGGACCGGATCGGGGCCGCCGCGCAAAAACCGGAGCGGATCCGGCCCGCGGAACGGGCCGCCGCGCAAAAACCGGACCGGATCCGGCCCGCGGAACGCACCACCGCGCAAAAACCGGACCGGATTGGGGCTGCTGCGCAAAAACCGGACGGGATCGGGGCCGCCGCGCAAAAACCGGACCGGATCCGGCCCGCGGAACGCACCACCGCGCAAAAACCGGACCGGATTGGGGCTGCTGCGCAAAAACCGGACCGGATCGGGGCCGCCGCGCAAAAACCGGACCGGATCCGGCCCGCGGAACGGGCCGGCGCGCAAAAACCGGACCGGCTCGGGGCCGCTGCGCAAAAACCGGAGCGGATCCGGCCCGTGGAACGGGCCGCCGCGCAAAAACTGGACAGGATCGGGGCCGCCGCGCAAAAACCGGAGCGGATCCGGCCCGCGGAACGGGCCTCCGCGCAAAAACCGGACCGGATCGGGGCCACCGCGCAAAAACCGGAGCGGATCCGGCCCACAGAATGGGCCGCCGCGCAAAAACCGGACCGGATCGGTTCCGCCGCGCAAAAACCGGACCGGATCCGGCCCGCGAAACGCGCCGCCGCGCAAAAACCGGAGCCGACTGGGGCCGCCACGTAAAAACCGGACCGGATCCGGCCCGCGGAACGGGCCGCCGCGCAAAAACCGGACATGCTCGGGGCCGCAGCGCAAAAACCGGAGCGGATCCGGCCCGCGGAACGGGCCGCCGCGCAAAAACCGGACCGGATCGGGGCCGCCGCGCAAAAACCGGAGCGGATCCGGCCCACAGAATGGGCCGCCGCGCAAAAACCGGACTGGATCGGGGCCGCTGCGCAAAAACCGGACCGGATGCGGCCCGCGGAACGGGCCGCAGCGCAAAAACCGGACTGGATCGGGGCCGCCGCGTAAAAACCGGAGCGGATCGGGGCCGCCGTGCAAAAACCGGACCGGATGCGACCCGCGGAAAGGGCCGCCGCGCAAAAACCGGACCGGATCGGGGCCGCCGCGCAAAAACCGGACCGGATGCGACCCGCGGAAAGGGCCGCCGCGCAAAAACCGGACCGGATCGGGGCCGCCGCGCAAAAACCGGACTGGATCCGGCCCGCGGAACGGGCCGCCGCGCAAAAACCGGAGCCGACTGGGGCCGCCGCGTAAAAACCGGAGCGGATCCGGCCCGCGGAACGGGCCGCCGCGCAAAAACCGGACCAGCTCGGGGCCGCCGCGCAAAAACCGGAGCGGATCTGGCCTGCGGAATGGGCCGCCGCGCAAAAACCGGAGCGGATCGGGGCCGCAGCGCAAAAACCGGAGCGGATCCGGCCCGCGGAACGGGCCGCCGCGCAAAAACCGGAGCGGATCGGGGCCGCCGCGCAAAAACCGGAGCGGATCCGGCCCGCGGAACGGGCCGCCGCGCAAAAACCGGACCGGATCGGGGCCGCCGTGCAAAAACCGGACCGGATCCGGCCCGCGGAACGGGCCGCCGCGCAAAAACCGGACCAGCTCGGGGCCGCCGCGCAAAAACCGGAGCGGATCCGGCCCGCGGAACGGGCCGCCGCGCAAAAACCGGACATGCTCGGGGCCGCCACGCAAAAACCGGACCGGATCCGGCCCGTGGAACGGGCCTCCGCGCAAAAACCGGACAGGATTGGGTCCGCCGCGCAAAAACCAGAGAGGATCCGGCCCACGGAACGCACCGCCGCGCAAAAACCGGACCGGATCGTGGCCGCCGCGAAAAAACCGGAGCGGATCCGGCCCGCGGAACGGGCCGCCGCGCAAAAACCGGACTGGATCGGGACCGCCGCGCAAAAACCGGAGCGGATCCGGCCCGCGGAACGCACCGCCGCGCAAAAACCGGAGCGGCTCGGGGCCGCCGTGCAAAAACCGGACCGGATGCGGCCCGCGGAACGCACCGCCGCGCAAAAACCGGACCGGCTCGGGGCCGCCGTGCAAAAACCGGACCGGATGCGTCCTGCGGAACGGGCGGCCGCGCAAAAACCGGACAGGATTGGGGCCGCCGCGCAAAAACCAGACCGGATCTGGCCTGCGGAATGGGCCGCCGCGCAAAAACCGGACCGGATCGGGCCCGCCGCGCAAAAACCAGACCGGATCAGGGCTACCGCGCAAAAACCAGAGAGGATACGGCCCGCGGCTCGGCGCTGCCGTGCAAAAACCGGACCGGATCGGGGCCGCCGCGCAAAAACCAGACCGGATGCGACCCGCGGAACGGGCCGCCGCGCAAAAACCGGACAGGCTCGGGGCCGCCGCGCAAAAACCGGAGCGGATCCGGCCCGCGGAACGGGCCTCCGCGCAAAAACCGGACCGGATCGGGGCCGCCGTGCAAAAACCGGACCGGATCTGGCGCACGGAACGCACCACCGCGCAAAAACCGGACCGGCTCGGGGCCGCCGTGCAAAAACCGGACCGGATCCGGCCCGCGGAACGGGCCGCCGCGCAAATACCGGACCGGATCGGGGCCGCCGTGCAAAAACCGGAGCGGATCCGGCCCGCGGAACGGGCCGCCGCGCAAATACCGGACCGGATCGGGGCCGCCGCACAAAAACCGGAGCGGATCCGGCCCGCGGAACGGGCCGCCGCGCAAAAACCGGACCGGCTCGGGTCCGCCGCACAAAAACCGGACCGGATCCGGCCCGCGGAACGGGCCGCCGCGCAAAAACCGGAGCCTATCGGGGCCGCCGCGTAAAAACCGGAGCGGATCCGGCCCGCGGAACGGGCCGCCGCGCAAAAACCGGACTGGATCGGGGCCGCCGCGCAAAAACCGGACCGGATGCGGCCCGCGGAACGGGCCGCCGCGCAAAAACCGGACCGGCTCGGGGCCACCGCGCAAAAACCGGAGCGGATGCGGCCCGCGGAACGGGCCGCCGCGGAAAAACCGGACCGGATCGGGGCTACCGCGAAAAACCAGAGAATATCCGGCCCGCGGAACGGGCCGCCGCGCAAAAACCGGACCGGATCGGGGCCGCCGCGCAAAAACCGGAGCGGATCCGGCCCGCGGAACGAGCCGCCGCGCAAAAACCGGACCGGATTGGGGCCGCCGCGCAAAAACCGGACCGGATCCGGCCCGCGGAACGCACCACAGCGCAAAAACCGGACCGGATTGGGGCTGCTGCGCAAAAACCGGACCGGAACGGGCCGCCGCGCAAAAACCGGAGCGGATCGGGGCCACGGCGCAAAAACCGGAGCGGATCCGGCCCACAGAATGGGCCGCCGCGCAAAAACCGGACCGGATCGGGGCTACCGCGAAAAACCAGAGAGGATCCGGACCGCGGAACGGGTAGCGCGCAAAAACCGGACCGGATCAGGGCCGCCGCGCAAAAACCGGAGCGGATCGGGGCCGCCGCGCAAAAACCGGAGTGGATCCGGACCACGGAACGCACCGCCGTGCAAAAACCGGACCGGATCGGGGCCGCCGCGCAAAAACCGGAGCGGATCCGGCCCGCGGAACGCACCACCGCGCAAAAACCGGACCGGATTGGGGCCGCTGCGCAAAAACCGGACCGGATCGGGGGCGCCGCTCAAAAACCGGAGCGGATCCGGCCCGCGGAACGGGCCGGCGTGCAAAAACCGGACCGGCTCGGGTCGCCGCGCAAAAACCGGAGCGGATCCGGCCTGTGGAACGGGCCGCCGCGCAAAAACCGGACCAGCTCGGGGCCGCCGCGCAAAAACCGGACCAGCTCGGGGCCGCCGCGCAAAAACCGGAGCGGATCCGGCTCGCGGAACGCACCACCGCGCAAAAACCGGACCGGATTGGGGCCGCCGTGCAAAAACCGGAGCGGATCCGGCCCGCGGAACGGGCCGCCGCGCAAAAACCGGACAGGCTCGTGTCCGCCACGCAAAAACCCGACCGGATCCGGCCCGCGGAACGGGCCACCGCGCAAAAACCGGACCGGATCGGGGCCGCCGTGCAAAAACCGGACCGGATCTGGCCTGCGGAATGGGCTGCCGCGCAAAAACCGGAGCGGCTCGGGGCCGCAGGGCAAAAACCGGAGCGGATCCGGCCCACGGAACGCACTGCCGCGCAAAAACCGGAGCGGATCGGGGCCGCCGCGCAAAAACCGGAGCGGATCCGGCCCGTGGAACGGGCCGCCGCGCAAAAACCGGACCGGATCGGGGCCGCCGCGCAAAAACCGGAGCGTATCTGGCCCGCAGAACGGGCCGCCGCGCAAAAACCGGACCGGATCGGGGCTGCCGCGCAAAAACCGGAGCGCATCCGGCCCGCGGAACAGGCCGCCGCGCAAAAACTGGACATGCTCGGTGCCGCCACGCAAAAACCGCAGCGGATCCGGCCCGTGGAACGGGCCTCCACGCAAAAACCGGACCGGATCGGGGCCGCCGCGCAAAAACCGGACCAGATCGGGGCCGCCGCGCAAAAACCGGACTGGATCCGGCCCGCGGAACGGGCCGCCGCCCAAAAACCGGAGCCGACTGGGGCCGCCGCGTAAAAACCGGACCGGATCCGGCCCGCGGAACGGGCCGCCGCGCAAAAACCGGACCAGCTCGGGGCCGCCACGTAAAAACCGGACCGGATCTGGTCTGCGGAACGGGCCGCCGCGCAAAAACCGGAGCGGCTCGGGGCCGCAGCGCAAAAACCGGAGCGGATCCGGCCCGCGGAACGGGCCGCCGCGCAAAAACCGGACCGGATCGGGGCCGCCGCGCAAAAACCGGAGCGGATCCGGCCCGCGGAACGGGCCGCCGCGCAAAAACCGGACCGGATCGGGGCCGCCACGCAAAAACCGGACCGGATCCGGCCCGCGGAACGGGCCGCCGCGCAAAAACCGGAGCCGACTGGGGCCGCCGCGTAAAAACAGGACCGGATCCGGCCCGCGGAACGGGCCGCCGCGCAAAAACCGGACCAGCTCGGGGCCGCCGCGCAAAAACCGGAGCGGATCCGGCCCGCGGAACGGGCCGCCGCGCAAAAACCGGACATGCTCGGTGCCGCCACGCAAAAACCGGAGCGGATCCGGCCCGTGGAACGGGCCTCCGCGCAAAAACCGGACCGGATTGGGTCCGCCGCGCAAAAACCGGACCGGATCCGGCCCACGGAACGGGCCGCCGCGCAAAAACCGGACCGGATCGTGGCCGCCGCGAAAAAACCGGAGCGGATCCGGCCCGCGGAACGGGCCGCCGCGCAAAAACCGGACTGGATCGGGACCGCCGCGCAAAAACCGGACCGGATCCGGCCCGCGGAACGCACCGCCGCGCAAAAACCGGAGCGGCTCGGGGCCGCCGTGCAAAAACCGGACCGGATGCGGCCCGCGGAACGCACCGCCGCGCAAAAACCGGACCGGCTTGGGTCCGCCGTGCAAAAACCGGACCGGATGCGGCCTGCGGAACGGGCGGCAGCGCAAAAACCGGACCGGTTCGGGGCCGCCGCGCAAAAACCAGACCGGATCGGGCCTGCGGAATTGGCTGCCGCGCAAAAACCGGACCGGATCGGGCCCGCCGCGCAAAAACCAGACCGGATCAGGGCTACCGCGTAAAAACCAGAGAGGATACGGCCCGCGGCTCGGCGCTGCCGTGCAAAAACCGGACCGGATCGGGGCCGCCGCGCAAAAACCAGACCGGATGCGACCCGCGGAACGGGCCGCCGCGCAAAAACCGGACAGGCTCGGGGCCGCCGCGCAAAAACCGGAGCGGATCCGGCCCGCGGAACGGGCCTCCGCGCAAAAACCGGACCAGATCGGGGCCGCCGTGCAAAAACCGGACCGGATCCGGCCCACGGAACGCACCACCGCGCAAAAACCGGACCGGCTCGGGGCCGCCGTGCAAAAACCGGAGCGGATCCGGCCCGCGGAACGGGCCGCCGCGCAAATACCGGACCGGATCGGGGCCGCCGCACAAAAACCGGAGCGGATCCGGCCCGCGGAACGGGCCGCCGCGCAAAAACCGGACGGCTCGGGTCCGCCGCACAAAAACCGGAGCGGATGCGGCCCGCGGAACGGGCCGCCGCGCAAAAACTGGAGCCTAACGGGGCCGCCGCGTAAAAACCGGAGCGGATCCGGCCCGCGGAACGGGCCGCCGCGCAAAAACCGGAGCGGATCCGGCCCACAGAATGGGCCGCCGCGCAAAAACCGGAGCGGATCGGGGCCGCCGCGCAAAAACCGGACTGGATCCGGCCCGCGGAACGGGCCTCCGCGCAAAAACCGGACCAGATCGGGGCCGCCGTGCAAAAACCGGACCGGATCCGGCCCACGGAACGCACCACCGCGCAAAAACCGGACCGGCTCGGGGCCGCCGTGCAAAAACCGGAGCGGATCCGGCCCGCGGAACGGGCCGCCGCGCAAATACCGGACCGGATCGGGGCCGCCGCACAAAAACCGGAGCGGATCCGGCCCGCGGAACGGGCCGCCGCGCAAAAACCGGACGGCTCGGGTCCGCCGCACAAAAACCGGAGCGGATGCGGCCCGCGGAACGGGCCGCCGCGCAAAAACTGGAGCCTAACGGGGCCGCCGCGTAAAAACCGGAGCGGATCCGGCCCGCGGAACGGGCCGCCGCGCAAAAACCGGAGCGGATCCGGCCCACAGAATGGGCCGCCGCGCAAAAACCGGAGCGGATCGGGGCCGCCGCGCAAAAACCGGACTGGATCCGGCCCGCGGAACGGGCCGCCGCGCAAAAACCGGAGCCGACTGGGGCCGCCACGTAAAAACCGGACCGGATCCGGCCCGCGGAACGGGCCGCCGCGCAAAAACCGGACTGGATCGGGGCCGCCGCGCAAAAACCGGACCGGATCCGGCCCGCGGAACGGGCCGCCGCGCAAAAACCGGACATGCTCGGGGCTGCCACGCAAAAACCGGAGCGGATCCGGCCCGCGGAACGGGCCGCCGCGCAAAAACCGGAGCGGATCGGGGCCACCGCGCAAAAACCGGAGCGGATCCGGCCCACAGAATGGGCCGCCGCGCAAAAACCGGACCAGCTCGGGGCCGCCGCGCAAAAACCGGAGCGGATCCGGCCCGCGGAACGGGCCGCCGCGCAAAAACCGGACCGGCTCGGGGCCACCGCGCAAAAACCGGAGCGGATCCGGCCCGCGGAACGGGCCGCCGCGCAAAAACCGGACCGGATCGGGGCTACCGCGAAAAACCAGAGAATATCCGGCCCGCGGAATGGGCCGCCGCGCAAAAACCGGACCGGATCGGGGCCGCCGCGCAAAAACCGGAGCGGATCCGGCCCGCGGAACGGGCCGCCGCGCAAAAACCGGACCGGATTGGGGCCGCCGCGCAAAAACCGGACCGGATCCGGCCCGCGGAACGCACCACCGCGCAAAAACCGGACCGGATTGGGGCTGCTGCGCAAAAACCGGACCGGATTGGGGCCGCCGCGCAAAAACCGGACCGGATCCGGCCCGCGGAACGGGCCGGCGCGCAAAAACCGGAGCGGCTCGGGGCCGCTGCGCAAAAACCGGAGTGGATCCGGCCCGCGGAACGCACCACCGTGCAAAAACCGGAGCGGCTCGGGGCCGCCACGCAAAAACCGGACCGGATCCGGCCCGCGGAACGGGCCGCCGCGCAAAAACCGGAGCGGATCGGGGCCACCGCGCAAAAACCGGAGCGGATCCGGCCCACAGAATGCGCCGCCGCGCAAAAACCGGACCGGATCGGGGCTACCGCGAAAAACCAGAGAGGATCCGGCCCGCGGAACGGGTAGCGCGCAAAAACCGGACCGGATCAGGGCCGCCGCGCAAAAACCGGAGCGGATCGGTGCCGCCGCGCAAAAACCGGAGTGGATCCGGCCCACGGAACGCACCGCCGTGCAAAAACCGGACCGGATCGGGGCCGCCGCGCAAAAACCGGAGCGGATCCGGCCCACGGAACGCACTGCCGCGCAAAAACCGGAGCGGATCGGGGCCGCCGCGCAAAAACCGGAGCGGATCCGGCCCGTGGAATGGGCCGCCGCGCAAAAACCGGACCGGATTGGGGCCGCCGCGCAAAAACCGGACCGGATCCGGCCCGCAGAACGGGCCGCCGCGCAAAGACCGGACCGGATCGGGGCCGCCGCGCAAAAACCGGACTGGATCGGGGCCGCCGCGCAAAAACCGGACTGGATCCGGCCCGCGGAACGGGCCGCCGCGCAAAAACCGGAGCCGACTGGGGCCGCCACGTAAAAACCGGACCGGATCCGGCCCGCGGAACGGGCCGCCGCGCAAAAACCGGACCAGCTCGGGGCCGCCGCGCAAAAACCGGACCGGATCCGGCCCGCGGAACGGGCCGCCGCGCAAAAACCGGACATGCTCGGGGCCGCCACGCAAAAACCGGACCGGATCCGGCCCGCGGAACGGGCCGCCGCGCAAAAACCGGAGCGGATCGGGGCCACCGCGCAAAAACCGGAGCGGATCCAACCCACAGAATGGGCCGCCGCGCAAAAACCGGACCGGATCGGGGCCGCCGCGCAAAAACCGGACCGGATGCGGCCCGCGGAACGGGCCGCCGCGCAAAAACCGGAGCGTATGCGGCCCGCGGAACGGGCCGCCGCGCAAAAACTGGACTGGATCGGGGCCGCCGCGTAAAAACCGGAGCGGATCCGGCCCGCGGAACGGGCCGCCGTGCAAAAACCGGACCGGCTCGGGTCCGCCGCGCAAAAACCGGACCGGATCCGGCCCACGGAACGGGCTGCTGCGCAAAAACCAGACCGGATCGGGGCTACCGCGAAAAACCAGAGAGGATCCGGCCCGCGGAACGGGCCGCCGCGCAAAAACCGGACCGGATCGGGGCCGCCGCGCAAAAACCGGACCGGATCCGGCCCGCGGAACGGGCCACCGCGCAAAAACCGGAGCGGATCGGTGCCGCCGTGCAAAAACCGGACCGGATGCGACCCGCGGAAAGGGCCGCCGCGCAAAAATCGGACCGGATTGGGTCCGCCGCGCAAAAACCGGACTGGATCTGGCCTGCGGAATGGGCCGCCGCGCAAAAACCGGAGCGGCTCGGGGCCGCAGCGCAAAAACCGGACCGGATCCGGCCCGCGGAACGGGCCGCCGCGCAAAAACCGGACCGGCTCGGGGCCGCTGCGCAAAAACCGGAGTGGATCCGGCCCGCGGAACGCACCACCGTGCAAAAACCGGAGCGGCTCGGGGCCGCCACGCAAAAACCGGACCGGATCCGGCCCGCGGAACGGGCCGCCGCGCAAAAACCGGAGCGGATCGGGGCCACCGCGCAAAAACCGGAGCGGATCCGGCCCACAGAATGCGCCGCCGCGCAAAAACCGGACCGGATCGGGGCTACCGCGAAAAACCAGAGAGGATCCGGCCCGCGGAACGGGTAGCGCGCAAAAACCGGACCGGATCAGGGCCGCCGCGCAAAAACCGGAGCGGATCGGTGCCGCCGCGCAAAAACCGGAGTGGATCCGGCCCACGGAACGCACCGCCGTGCAAAAACCGGACCGGATCGGGGCCGCCGCGCAAAAACCGGAGCGGATCCGGCCCACGGAACGCACTGCCGCGCAAAAACCGGAGCGGATCGGGGCCGCCGCGCAAAAACCGGAGCGGATCCGGCCCGTGGAACGGGCCGCCGCGCAAAAACCGGACCGGATTGGGGCCGCCGCGCAAAAACCGGACCGGATCCGGCCCGCAGAACGGGCCGCCGCGCAAAGACCGGACCGGATCGGGGCCGCCGCGCAAAAACCGGACTGGATCGGGGCCGCCGCGCAAAAACCGGACTGGATCCGGCCCGCGGAACGGGCCGCCGCGCAAAAACCGGAGCCGACTGGGGCCGCCACGTAAAAACCGGACCGGATCCGGCCCGCGGAACGGGCCGCCGCGCAAAAACCGGACCAGCTCGGGGCCGCCGCGCAAAAACCGGACCGGATCCGGCCCGCGGAACGGGCCGCCGCGCAAAAACCGGACATGCTCGGGGCCGCCACGCAAAAACCGGACCGGATCCGGCCCGCGGAACGGGCCGCCGCGCAAAAACCGGAGCGGATCGGGGCCACCGCGCAAAAACCGGAGCGGATCCAACCCACAGAATGGGCCGCCGCGCAAAAACCGGACCGGATCGGGGCCGCCGCGCAAAAACCGGACCGGATGCGGCCCGCGGAACGGGCCGCCGCGCAAAAACCGGAGCGGATGCGGCCCGCGGAACGGGCCGCCGCGCAAAAACTGGACTGGATCGGGGCCGCCGCGTAAAAACCGGAGCGGATCCGGCCCGCGGAACGGGCCGCCGTGCAAAAACCGGACCGGCTCGGGTCCGCCGCGCAAAAACCGGACCGGATCCGGCCCACGGAACGGGCTGCTGCGCAAAAACCAGACCGGATCGGGGCTACCGCGAAAAACCAGAGAGGATCCGGCCCGCGGAACGGGCCGCCGCGCAAAAACCGGACCGGATCGGGGCCGCCGCGCAAAAACCGGACCGGATCCGGCCCGCGGAACGGGCCACCGCGCAAAAACCGGAGCGGATCGGTGCCGCCGTGCAAAAACCGGACCGGATGCGACCCGCGGAAAGGGCCGCCGCGCAAAAATCGGACCGGATTGGGTCCGCCGCGCAAAAACCGGACTGGATCTGGCCTGCGGAATGGGCCGCCGCGCAAAAACCGGAGCGGCTCGGGGCCGCAGCGCAAAAACCGGAGCGGATCCGGCCCGCGGAACGGGCCGCCGCGCAAAAACCGGACCGGATCGGGGCCGCCGCGCAAAAACCGGACCGGATCCGGCCCGCAGAACGGGCCGCCGCGCAAAGACCGGACCGGATCGGGGCCGCCGCGCAAAAACCGGACTGGATCGGGGCCGCCGCGCAAAAACCGGACCGGATCGGGGCCGCCGCGCAAAAACCGGACTGGATCCGGCCCGCGGAACGGGCCGCCGCGCAAAAACCGGAGCCGACTGGGGCCGCCACGTAAAAACCGGACCGGATCCGGCCCGCGGAACGGGCCGCCGCGCAAAAACCGGACCAGCTCGGGGCCGCCGCGCAAAAACCGGACCGGATCCGGCCCGCGGAACGGGCCGCCGCGCAAAAACCGGACATGCTCGGGGCCGCCACGCAAAAACCGGACCGGATCCGGCCCGCGGAACGGGCCGCCGCGCAAAAACCGGAGCGGATCGGGGCCACCGCGCAAAAACCGGAGCGGATCCGGCCCACAGAATGGGCCGCCGCGCAAAAACCGGACTGGATCGGGGCCGCCGCGCAAAAACCGGACCGGATGCGGCCCGCGGAACGGGCCGCCGCGCAAAAACCGGAGCGGATGCGGCCCGCGGAACGGGCCGCCGCGCAAAAACCGGACTGGATCGGGGCCGCCGCGTAAAAACCGGAGCGGATCCGGCCCGCGGAACGGGCCGCCGTGCAAAAACCGGACCGGCTCGGGTCCGCCGCGCAAAAACCGGACCGGATCCGGCCCACGGAACGGGCTGCCGCGCAAAAACCAGACCGGATCGGGGCTACCGCGCAAAAACCAGAGAGGATACGGCCCGCGGCTCGGCGCTGCCGTGCAAAAACCGGACCGGATCGGGGCCGCCGCGCAAAAACCGGACCGGATCCGGCCCGCGGAACGGGCCACCGCGCAAAAACCGGAGCGGATCGGGGCCGCCGTGCAAAAACCGGACCGGATGCGACCCGCGGAAAGGGCCGCCGCGCAAAAACCGGACCGGATTGGGTCCGCCGCGCAAAAACCGGACTGGATCTGGCCTACGGAATGGGCCGCCGCGCAAAAACCGGAGCGGCTCGGGGCCGCAGCGCAAAAACCGGAGCGGATCCGGCCCGCGGAACGGGCCGCCGCGCAAAAACCGGACCGGATCGGGGCCGCAGCGCAAAAACCGGACCGGATCCGGCCCGCGGAACGGGCCGCCGCGCAAAAACCGGACCGGATCGGGGCCGCCGTGCAAAAACCGGACCGGATCCGGCCCGCGGAACGGGCTGCCGCGCAAAAACCGGAGCCGACTGGGGCCGCCGCGTAAAAACAGGACCGGATCCGGCCCGCGGAACGGGCCGCCGCGCAAAAACCGGACCGGATTGGGTCCGCCGCGCAAAAACCGGAGCGGATCCGGCCCACGGAACGGGCCGCCGCGCAAAAACCGGACCGGATCGTGGCCGCCGCGAAAAAACCTGAGCGGATCCGGCCCGCGGAACGGGCCGCCGCGCAAAAACCGGACTGGATCGGGACCGCCGCGCAAAAACCGGAGCGGATCCGGCCCGCGGAACGGGCCGCCGCGCAAAAACCGGAGCGGCTCGGGGCCGCCGTGCAAAAACCGGACCGGATGCGGCCCGCGGAACGCACCGCCGCGCAAAAACTGGACCGGCTCGGGGCCGCCGTGCAAAAACCGGACCGGATGCGGCCTGCGGAACGGGCGGCCGCGCAAAAACCGGACCGGATCGGGGCCGCCGCGCAAAAACCAGACCGGATCTGGCCTGCGGAATGGGCCGCCGCGCAAAAACCGGACCGGATCGGGCCCGCCGCGCAAAAACCAGACCGGATCAGGGCTACCGCGCAAAAACCAGAGAGGATACGGCCCGCGGCTCGGCGCTGCCGTGCAAAAACCGGACCGGATCGGGGCCGCCGCGCAAAAACCAGACCGGATGCGACCCGCGGAACGGGCCGCCGCGCAAAAACCGGACAGGCTCGGGGCCGCCGCGCAAAAACCGGAGTGGATCCGGCCCGCGGAACGGGCCTCCGCGCAAAAACCGGACCGGATCGGGGCCGCCGTGCAAAAACCGGACCGGATCTGGCCCACGGAACGCACCACCGCGCAAAAACCGGACCGGCTCGGGGCCGCCGTGCAAAAACCGGACCGGATCCGGCCCGCGGAACGGGCCGCCGCGCAAATACCGGACTGGATCGGGGCCGCCGTGCAAAAACCGGAGCGGATCCGGCCCGCGGAACGGGCCGCCGCGCAAATACCGGACCGGATCGGGGCCGCCGCACAAAAACCGGAGCGGATCCGGCCCGCGGAACGGGCCGCCGCGCAAAAACCGGACCGGCTCGGGTCCGCCGCACAAAAACCGGACCGGATCCGGCCCGCGGAACGGGCCGCCGCGCAAAAACCGGAGCCTACCGGGGCCGCCGCGTAAAAACCGGAGCGGATCCGGCCCGCGGAACGGGCCGCCGCGCAAAAACCGGAGCGGATCCGGCCCACAGAATGGGCCGCCGCGCAAAAACCGGACCAGCTCGGGGCCGCCGCGCAAAAACCGGACCGGATCTGGCCTGCGGAATGGGCCGCCGCGCAAAAACCGGAGCGGCTCGGGGCCGCAGCGCAAAAACCGGAGCGGATCCGGCCCGCGGAACGGGCCGCCGCGCAAAAACCGGACCGGATCGGGGCCGCCGCGCAAAAACCGGACCGGATCCGGCCCGCGGAACGGGCCGCCGCGCAAAAACCGGACCGGATCGGGGCCGCCGTGCAAAAACCGGACCGGATCCGGCCCGCGGAACGGGCTGCCGCGCAAAAACCGGAGCCGACTGGGGCCGCCGCGTAAAAACAGGACCGGATCCGGCCCGCGGAACGGGCCGCCGCGCAAAAACCGGACCGCATTGGGGCCGCCGCGCAAAAACCGGAGCGGATCCGGCCCACGGAACGCACCGCCGCGCAAAAACCGGACCGGATCGTGGACGCCGCGAAAAAACCGGAGCGGATCCGGCCCGCGGAACGGGCCGCCGCGCAAAAACCGGAGCGGCTCGGGGCCGCCGTGCAAAAACCGGACCGGATGCGGCCCGCGGAACGCACCGCCGCGCAAAAACCGGACCGGCTCGGGGCCGCCGTGCAAAAACCGGACCGGATGCGGCCTGCGGAACGGGCGGCCGCGCAAAAACCGGACCGGATCGGGGCCGCCGCGCAAAAACCAGACCGGATCTGGCCTGCGGAATGGGCCGCCGCGCAAAAACCGGACCGGATCGGGCCCGCCGCGCAAAAACCAGACCGGATCAGGGCTACCGCGCAAAAACCGGACAGGCTCGGGGCCGCCGCGCAAAAACCGGAGCGGATCCGGCCCGCGGAACGGGCCTCCGCGCAAAAACCGGACCGGATCGGGGCCGCCGTGCAAAAACCGGACCGGATCTGGCCCACGGAACGCACCACCGCGCAAAAACCGGACCGGCTCGGGGCCGCGGAACGGGCCGCCGCGCAAATACCGGACCGGATCGGGGCCGCCGTGCAAAAACCGGAGCGGATCCGGCCCGCGGAACGGGCCGCCGCGCAAATACCGGACCGGATCGGGGCCGCCGCACAAAAACCGGAGCGGATCCGGCCCGCGGAACGGGCCGCCGCGCAAAAACCGGAGCCTACCGGGGCCGCCGCGTAAAAACCGGAGCGGATCCGGCCCGCGGAACGGGCCGCCGCGCAAAAACCGGAGCGGATCCGGCCCACAGAATGGGCCGCCGCGCAAAAACCGGACTGGATCGGGGCCGCCGCGCAAAAACCGGACCGGATGCGGCCCGCGGAACGGGCCGCCGCGCAAAAACCGGACTGGATCGGGGCCGCCGCGTAAAAACCGGAGCGGATCCGGCCCGCGGAACGGGCCGCCGCGCAAAAACCGGACCGGCTCGGGGCCACCGCGCAAAAACCGGAGCGGATCCGGCCCGCGGAACGGGCCGCCGCGCAAAAACCGGACCGGATCGGGGCTACCGCGAAAAACCAGAGAATATCCGGCCCGCGGAATGGGCCGCCGCGCAAAAAACGGACCGGATCGGGGCCGCCGCGCAAAAACCGGAGCGGATCCGGCCCGCGGAACGGGCCGCCGCGCAAAAACCGGACCGGATCGGGGCCGCCGCGCAAAAACCGGACCGGATCCGGCCCGCGGAACGCACCACCGCGCAAAAACCGGACCGGATTGGGGCTGCTGCGCAAAAACCGGACCGGATCGGGGCCGCCGCGCAAAAACCGGACCGGATCCGGCCCGCGGAACGGGCCGGCGCGCAAAAACCGGACCGGCTCGGGGCCGCTGCGCAAAAACCGGACCGGATCCGGCCCGCGGAACGCACCACCGTGCAAAAACCGGAGCGGCTCGGGGCCGCCACGCAAAAACCGGTCCGGATCCGGCCCGCGGAACGGGCCGCCGCGCAAAAACCGGAGCGGATCGGGGCCACCGCGCAAAAACCGGAGCGGATCCGGCCCACAGAATGGGCCGCCGCGCAAAAACCGGACCGGATCGGGGCTACCGCGAAAAACCAGAGAGGATCCGGCCCGCGGAACGGGTAGCGCGCAAAAACCGGACCGGATCAGGGCCGCCGCGCAAAAACCGGAGCGGATCGGGGCCGCCGCGCAAAAACCGGAGTGGATCCGGCCCACGGAACGCACCGCCGTGCAAAAACCGGACCGGATCGGGGCCGCCGCGCAAAAACCGGAGCGGATCCGGCCCACGGAACGCACTGCCGCGCAAAAACCGGAGCGGATCGGGGCCGCCGTGCAAAAACCGGAGCGGATCCGGCCCGTGGAACGGGCCGCTGCGCAAAAACCGGACAGGATCGGGGCCGCCGCGCAAAAACCGGAGTGGATCTGGCCCGCAGAACGGGCCGCCGCGCAAAGACCGGACCGGATCGGGGCCGCCGCGCAAAAACCGGACTGGATGGGGGCCGCCGCGCAAAAACCGGACCGGATCGGGGCCGCCGCGCAAAAACCGGAGCGGATCCAGCCCGCGGAACGCACCACCGCGCAAAACCCGGACCGGATTGGGGCCGCCGCGCAAAAACCGGAGCGGATCGGGGCCGCCGCGCAAAAACAGGACCGGATCCGGCCCGCGGAACGGGCCGCCGCGCAAAAACCGGACCGGCTCGGGGCCGCCGCGCAAAAACCGGAGCGGATCCGGCCCGTGGAACGGGCCGCCGCGCAAAAACCGGACCAGCTCGGGGCCGCCGCGCAAAAACCAGAGCGGATCCGGCCCGCGGAACGCACCACCGCGCAAAAACCGGACCGGATTGGGGCCGCCGTGCAAAAACCGGAGCGGATCCGGCCCGCGTAACGGGCCGCCGCGCAAAAACCGGACAGGCTCGTGTCCGCCACGCAAAAACCGGACCGGATCCGGCCCGCGGAACGGGCCACCGCGCAAAAACCGGACTGGATCTGGGCCGCCGTACAAAAACCGGACCGGATCTGGCCTGCGGAATGGGCCGCCGCGCAAAAACCGGAGCGGCTCGGGGCCGCAGCGCAAAAACCGGAGCGGATCCGGCCCACAGAACGCACTGCCGCGCAAAAACCGGAGCGGATCGGGGCCGCCGCGCAAAAACCGGAGCGGATCCGGCCCGTGGAACGGGCCGCCGCGCAAAAACCGGACCGGATCGGGGCCGCCACGCAAAAACCGGAGCGGATCTGGCCCGCAGAACGGGCCGCCGCGCAAAAACCGGACCGGATCGGGGCTGCCGCGCAAAAACCGGACCGCATCCGGCCCGCGGAACAGGCCGCCGCGCAAAAACTGGACATGCTCGGTGCCGCCACGCAAAAACCGGACCGGATCCGGCCCGTGGAACGGGCCTCCGCGCAAAAACCGGACCGGATCGGGGCCGCCGCGCAAAAACTGGAGCGGATCCGGCCCGCGGAACGGGCCACCGCGCAAATACCGGACCGGATCGGGGCCGCCGCACAAAAACCGGAGCGGACCCGGCCCGCGGAACGGGCCGCCGCGCAAAAACCGGGCCGGCTCGGGGACGCCGCGCAAAAACCGGACTGGATCCGGCCGGCGGAACGGGCCGCCGCGCAAATACCGGACCGGATCGGGGCCGCCGCGTAAAAACCGGAGCGGATCCGGCCCGCGGAACGGGCCGCCGTGCAAAAACCGGAGCGGATTGGCGCCACCGCGCAAAAACCGGACCGGATTGGGTCCGCCGCGCAAAAACCGGAGCGGATCCGGCCCACGGAACGCACCGCCGCGCAAAAACCGGACCGGATCGTGGCCGCCGCGAAAAAACCGGAGCGGATCCGGCCCGCGGAACGGGCCGCCGCGCAAAAACCGGACTGGATCGGGGCCGCCGCACAAAAACCGGAGCGGATCCGGCCCGCGGAACGGGCCGCCGCGCAAAAACCGGACCGGCTCGGGTCCGCCGCACAAAAACCGGAGCGGATCCGGCCCGCGGAACGGGCCTCCGCGCAAAAACCGGACCGGATCGGGGCCGCCGTGCAAAAACCGGACCGGATCCGGCCAACGGAACGCACCACCGCGCAAAAACCGGACCGGATTGGGGCTGCTGCGCAAAAACCGGAGCGGATCGGGGCCGCCGCGCAAAAACCGGAGCGGATCGGGGCCGCCGCGCAAAAACCGGAGTGGATCCGGCCCACGGAACGCACCGCCGTGCAAAAACCGGACCGGATCGGGGCCGCCGCGCAAAAACCGGAGCGGATCCGGCCCGTGGAACGGGCCGCTGCGCAAAAACCGGACCGGATCGGGGCCGCCGCGCAAAAACCGGAGTGGATCTGGCCCGCAGAACGGGCCGCCGCGCAAAGACCGGACCGGATCGGGGCCGCCGCGCAAAAACCGGACTGGATGGGGGCCGCCGCGCAAAAACCGGACCGGATCGGGGCCGCCGCGCAAAAACCGGAGCGGATCCGGCCCGCGGAACGCACCACCGCGCAAAAACCGGACCGGATTGGGGCCGCTGCGCAAAAACCGGACCGGATCGGGGCCGCCGCGCAAAAACCGGAGCGGATCCGGCCCGCGGAACGGGCCGCCGCGCAAAAACCGGACCGGCTCGGGGCCACCGCGCAAAAACCGGAGCGGATGCGGCCCGCGGAACGGGCCGCCGCGGAAAAACCGGACCGGATCGGGGCTACCGCGAAAAACCAGAGAATATCCGGCCCGCGGAACGGGCCGCCGCGCAAAAACCGGACCGGATCGGGGCCGCCGCGCAAAAACCGGAGCGGATCCGGCCCGCGGAACGAGCCGCCGCGCAAAAACCGGACCGGATTGGGGCCGCCGCGCAAAAACCGGACCGGATCCGGCCCGCGGAACGCACCACAGCGCAAAAACCGGACCGGATTGGGGCTGCTGCGCAAAAACCGGACCGGAACGGGCCGCCGCGCAAAAACCGGAGCGGATCGGGGCCACCGCGCAAAAACCGGAGCGGATCCGGCCCACAGAATGGGACGCCGCGCAAAAACCGGACCGGATCGGGGCTACCGCGAAAAACCAGAGAGGATCCGGACCGCGGAACGGGTAGCGCGCAAAAACCGGACCGGATCAGGGCCGCCGCGCAAAAACCGGAGCGGATCGGGGCCGCCGCGCAAAAACCGGAGTGGATCCCGACCACGGAACGCACCGCCGTGCAAAAACCGGACCGGATCGGGGCCGCCGCGCAAAAACCGGAGCGGATCCGGCCCGCGGAACGCACCACCGCGCAAAAACCGGACCGGATTGGGGCCGCTGCGCAAAAACCGGACCGGATCGGGGCCGCCGCGCAAAAACCGGACCGGATCCGGCCCGCGGAACGGGCCGGCGCGCAAAAACCGGACCGGCTCGGGGCCGCCGCGCAAAAACCGGAGCGGATCCGGCCTGTGGAACGGGCCGCCGCGCAAAAACCGGACCAGCTCGGGGCCGCCGCGCAAAAACCGGAGCGGATCCGGCTCGCGGAACGCACCACCGCGCAAAAACCGGACCGGATTGGGGCCGCCGTACAAAAACCGGAGCGGATCCGGCCCGCGGAACGGGCCGCCGCGCAAAAACCGGACAGGCTCGTGTCCGCCACGCAAAAACCCGACCGGATCCGGCCCGCGGAACGGGCCACCGCGCAAAAACCGGACTGGATCGGGGCCGCCGTGCAAAAACCGGACCGGATCTGGCCTGCGGAATGGGCTGCCGCGCAAAAACCGGAGCGGCTCGGGGCCGCAGGGCAAAAACCGGAGCGGATCCGGCCCACGGAACGCACTGCCGCGCAAAAACTGGAGCGGATCGGGGCCGCCGCGCAAAAACCGGAGCGGATCCGGCCCGTGGAAGGGGCCGCCGCGCAAAAACCGGACCGGATCGGGGCCGCCGCGCAAAAACCGGAGCGGATCTGGCCCGCAGAACGGGCCGCCGCGCAAAAACCGGACCGGATCGGGGCTGCCGCGCAAAAACCGGAGCGCATCCGGCCCGCGGAACAGGCCGCCGCGCAAAAACCGGACATGCTCGGTGCCGCCACGCAAAAACCGCAGCGGATCCGGCCCGTGGAACGGGCCTCCACGCAAAAACCGGACCGGATCGGGGCCGCCGCGCAAAAACCGGACCAGATCGGGGCCGCCGCGCAAAAACCGGACTGGATCCGGCCCGCGGAACGGGCCGCCGCCCAAAAACCGGAGCCGACTGGGGCCGCCGCGTAAAAACCGGACCGGATCCGGCCCGCGGAACGGGCCGCCGCGCAAAAACCGGACCAGCTCGGGGCCGCCACGTAAAAACCGGACCGGATCTGGCCTGCGGAACGGGCCGCCGCGCAAAAACCGGAGCGGCTCGGGGCCGCAGCGCAAAAACCGGAGCGGATCCGGCCCGCGGAACGGGCCGCCGCGCAAAAACCGGACCGGATCGGGGCCGCCGCGCAAAAACCGGAGCGGATCCGGCCCGCGGAACGGGCCGCCGCGCAAAAACCGGATCGGATCGGGGCCGCCACGCAAAAACCGGACCGGATCCGGCCCGCGGAACGGGCCGCCGCGCAAAAACCGGAGCCGACTGGGGCCGCCGCGTAAAAACAGGACCGGATCCGGCCCGCGGAACGGGCCGCCGCGCAAAAACCGGACCAGCTCGGGGCCGCCGCGCAAAAACCGGAGCGGATCCGGCCCGCGGAACGGGCCGCCGCGCAAAAACCGGACATGCTCGGTGCCGCCACGCAAAAACCGGAGCGGATCCGGCCCGTGGAACGGGCCTCCGCACAAAAACCGGACCGGATTGGGTCCGCCGCGCAAAAACCGGAGCGGATCCGGCCCACGGAACGGGCCGCCGCGCAAAAACCGGACCGGATCGTGGCCGCCGCGAAAAAACCGGAGCGGATCCGGCCCGCGGAACGGGCCGCCGCGCAAAAACCGGACTGGATCGGGGCCGCCGCGCAAAAACCGGACCGGATCCGGCCCGCGGAACGCACCGCCGCGCAAAAACCGGAGCGGCTCGGGGCCGCCGTGCAAAAACCGGACCGGATGCGGCCCGCGTAACGCACCGCCGCGCAAAAACCGGACCGGCTTGGGTCCGCCGTGCAAAAACCGGACCGGATGCGGCCTGCGGAACGGGCGGCAGCGCAAAAACCGGACCGGTTCGGGGCCGCCGCGCAAAAACCAGACCGGATCGGGCCTGCGGAATTGGCTGCCGCGCAAAAACCGGACCGGATCGGGCCCGCCGCGCAAAAACCAGACCGGATCAGGGCTACCGCGCAAAAACCAGAGAGGATACGGCCCGCGGCTCGGCGCTGCCGTGCAAAAACCGGACCGGATCGGGGCCGCCGCGCAAAAACCAGACCGGATGCGACCCGCGGAACGGGCCGCCGCGCAAAAACCGGACAGGCTCGGGGCCGCCGCGCAAAAACCGGAGCGGATCCGGCCCGCGGAACGGGCCTCCGCGCAAAAACCGGACCGGATCGGGGCCGCCGTGCAAAAACCGGACCGGATCCGGCCCACGGAACGCACCACCGCGCAAAAACCGGACCGGCTCGTGGCCGCCGTGCAAAAACCGGAGCGGATCCGGCCCGCGGAACGGGCCGCCGCGCAAATACCGGACCGGATCGGGGCCGCCGCACAAAAACCGGAGCGGATCCGGCCCGCGGAACGGGCCGCCGCGCAAAAACCGGACGGCTCGGGTCCGCCGCACAAAAACCGGAGCGGATCCGGCCCGCGGAACGGGCCGCCGCGGAAAAACTGGAGCCTAACGGGGCCGCCGCGTAAAAACCGGAGCGGATCCGGCCCGCGGAACGGGCCGCCGCGCAAAAACCGGAGCGGATCCGGCCCACAGAATGGGCCGCCGCGCAAAAACCGGAGCGGATCGGGGCCGCCGCGCAAAAACCGGAGCGGATCCGGCCCGCGGAACGGGCCGCCGTGCAAAAACCGGACAGGCTCGGGGCCACCGCGCAAAAACCGGACCGGATGCGGCCCGCGGAACGGGCCGCCGCGCAAAAACCGGACCGGATCGGGGCTACCGCGAAAAACCAGAGAATATCCGGCCCGCGGAACGGGCCGCCGCGCAAAAACCGGACCGGATCGGGGCTGCCGCGCAAAAACCGGAGCGGATCCGGCCCGCGGAACGGGCCGCCGCGCAAAAACCGGACCGGATCGGGGCCGCCGCGCAAAAACCGGACCGGATGCGACCCGCGGAACGCACCACCGCGCAAAAACCGGACCGGATTGGGGCTGCTGCGAAAAACCGGACCGGATCGGGGCCGCCGCGCAAAAACCGGACCGGATCCGGCCCGCGGAACGCACCACCGCGCAAAAACCGGACCGGATTGGGGCTGCTGCGCAAAAACCGGACCGGATCGGGGCCGCCGCGCAAAAACCGGACCGGATCCGGCCCGCGGAACGGGCCGGCGCGCAAAAACCGGACCGGCTCGGGGCCGCTGCGCAAAAACCGGAGCGGATCCGGCCCGTGGAACGGGCCGCCGCGCAAAAACCGGACAGGATCGGGGCCGCCGCGCAAAAACCGGATCGGATCTGTCCCGCGGAACGCACCACCGCGCAAAAACCGGAGCGACTCGGGGCCGCCACGCAAAAACCGGACCCGATCCGGCCCGCGGAACGGGCCGCCGCGCAAAAACCGGAGCGGATCGGGGCCACCGCGCAAAAACCGGAGCGGATCCGGCCCACAGAATGGGCCGCCGCGCAAAAACCGGACCGGATCGGGGCTACCGCGAAAAACCAGAGAGGATCCGGCCCGCGGAACGCACCGCCGCGCAAAAACCGGACCGGATCAGGGCCGCCGCGCAAAAACCGGAGCGGATCCGGCCGGCGGAACGGGCCGCCGCGCAAAAACCGGAGCGGATCGGGGCCACCGCGCAAAAACCGGAGCGGATCCGGCCCACAGAATGGGCCGCCGCGCAAAAACCGGACCGGATCGGGGCCGCCGCGCAAAAACCGGACTGGATCCGGCCCGCGGAACGGGCCGCCGCGCAAAAACCGGAGCCGACTGGGGCCGCCACGTAAAAACCGGACCGGATCCGGCCCGCGGAACGGGCCGCCGCGCAAAAACCGGACCAGCTCGGGGCCGCCGCGCAAAAACCGGACCGGATCCGGCCCGCGGAACGGGCCGCCGCGCAAAAACCGGACATGCTCGGGGCCGCCACGCAAAAACCGGAGCGGATCCGGCCCGCGGAACGGGCCGCCGCGCAAAAACCGGAGCGGATCGGGGCCACCGCGCAAAAACCGGAGCGGATCCGGCCCACAGAATGGGCCGCCGCGCAAAAACCGGACCAGCTCGGGGCCGCCGCGCAAAAACCGGAGCGGATCCGGCCCGCGGAACGGGCCGCCGCGCAAAAACCGGACCGGCTCGGGGCCACCGCGCAAAAACCGGACCGGATCCGGCCCGCGGAACGGGCCGCCGCGCAAAAACAGGACCGGATCGGGGCTACCGCGAAAAACCAGAGAATATCCGGCCCGCGGAATGGGCCGCCGCGCAAAAACCGGACCGGATCGGGGCCGCCGCGCAAAAACCGGAGCGGATCCGGCCCGCGGAACGGGCCGCCGCGCAAAAACCGGACCGGATTGGGGCCGCCGCGCAAAAACCGGACCGGATCCGGCCCGCGGAACGCACCACCGCGCAAAAACCGGACCGGATTGGGGCTGCTGCGCAAAAACCGGACCGGATCGGGGCCGCCGCGCAAAAACCGGACCGGATCCGGCCCGCGGAACGGGCCGGCGCGCAAAAACCGGACCGGCTCGGGGCCGCTGCGCAAAAACCGGAGTGGATCCGGCCCGCGGAACGCACCACCGTGCAAAAACCGGAGCGGATCGGGGCCGCCACGCAAAAACCGGACCGGATCCGGCCCGCGGAACGGGCCGCCGCGCAAAAACCGGAGCGGATCGGGGCCACCGCGCAAAAACCGGAGCGGATCCGGCCCACAGAATGCGCCGCCGCGCAAAAACCGGAATGGATCGGGGCTACCGCGAAAAACCAGAGAGGATCCGGCCCGCGGAACGGGTAGCGCGCAAAAACCGGACCGGATCAGGGCCGCCGCGCAAAAACCGGAGCGGATCGGTGCCGCCGCGCAAAAACCGGAGTGGATCCGGCCCACGGAACGCACCGCCGTGCAAAAACCGGACCGGATCGGGGCCGCCGCGCAAAAACCGGAGCGGATCCGGCCCACGGAACGCACTGCCGCGCGAAAACCGGAGCGGATCGGGGCCGCCGCGCAAAAACCGGAGCGGATACGGCCCGTGGAACGGGCCGCCGCGCAAAAACCGGACCGGATCGGGGCCGCCGCGCAAAATCCGGACCGGATCCGGCCCGCAGAACGGGCCGCCGCGCAAAGACCGGACCGGATCGGGGCCGCCGCGCAAAAACCGGACTGGATCGGGGCCGCCGCGCAAAAACCGGACTGGATCCGGCCCGCGGAACGGGCCGCCGCGCAAAAACCGGAGCCGACTGGGGCCGCCACGTAAAAACCGGACCGGATCCGGCCCGCGGAACGGGCCGCCGCGCAAAAACCGGACCAGCTCGGGGCCGCCGCGCAAAAACCGGACTGGATCCGGCCCGCGGAACGGGCCGCCGCGCAAAAACCGGACATGCTCGGGGCCGCCACGCAAAAACCGGACCGGATCCGGCCCGCGGAACGGGCCGCCGCGCAAAAACCGGAGCGGATCGGGGCCACCGCGCAAAAACCGGAGCGGATCCAACCCACAGAATGGGCCGCCGCGCAAAAACCGGACCGGATCGGGGCCGCCGCGCAAAAACCGGACCGGATGCGGCCCGCGGAACGGGCCGCCGCGCAAAAACCGGAGCGGATGCGGCCCGCGGAACGGGCCGCCGCGCAAAAACCGGACTGGATCGGGGCCGCCGCGTAAAAACCGGAGCGGATCCGGCCCGCGGAACGGGCCGCCGTGCAAAAACCGGACCGGCTCGGGTCCGCCGCGCAAAAACCGGAGCGGATCCGGCCCGCGGAACGGGCCGCCGCGCAAAAACCGGACATGCTCGGTGCCGCCACGCAAAAACCGGAGCGGATCCGGCCCGTGGAACGGGCCTCCGCGCAAAAACCGGACCGGATTGGGTCCGCCGCGCAAAAACCGGAGCGGATCCGGCCCACGGAACGGGCCGCCGCGCAAAAACCGGACCGGATCGTGGCCGCCGCGAAAAAACCGGAGCGGATCCGGCCCGCGGAACGGGCCGCCGCGCAAAAACCGGACTGGATCGGGGCCGCCGCGCAAAAACCGGACCGGATCCGGCCCGCGGAACGCACCGCCGCGCAAAAACCGGAGCGGCTCGGGGCCGCCGTGCAAAAACCGGACCGGATGCGGCCCGCGTAACGCACCGCCGCGCAAAAACCGGACCGGCTTGGGTCCGCCGTGCAAAAACCGGACCGGATGCGGCCTGCGGAACGGGCGGCAGCGCAAAAACCGGACCGGTTCGGGGCCGCCGCGCAAAAACCAGACCGGATCGGGCCTGCGGAATTGGCTGCCGCGCAAAAACCGGACCGGATCGGGCCCGCCGCGCAAAAACCAGACCGGATCAGGGCTACCGCGCAAAAACCAGAGAGGATACGGCCCGCGGCTCGGCGCTGCCGTGCAAAAACCGGACCGGATCGGGGCCGCCGCGCAAAAACCAGACCGGATGCGACCCGCGGAACGGGCCGCCGCGCAAAAACCGGACAGGCTCGGGGCCGCCGCGCAAAAACCGGAGCGGATCCGGCCCGCGGAACGGGCCTCCGCGCAAAAACCGGACCGGATCGGGGCCGCCGTGCAAAAACCGGACCGGATCCGGCCCACGGAACGCACCACCGCGCAAAAACCGGACCGGCTCGTGGCCGCCGTGCAAAAACCGGAGCGGATCCGGCCCGCGGAACGGGCCGCCGCGCAAATACCGGACCGGATCGGGGCCGCCGCACAAAAACCGGAGCGGATCCGGCCCGCGGAACGGGCCGCCGCGCAAAAACCGGACGGCTCGGGTCCGCCGCACAAAAACCGGAGCGGATCCGGCCCGCGGAACGGGCCGCCGCGGAAAAACTGGAGCCTAACGGGGCCGCCGCGTAAAAACCGGAGCGGATCCGGCCCGCGGAACGGGCCGCCGCGCAAAAACCGGAGCGGATCCGGCCCACAGAATGGGCCGCCGCGCAAAAACCGGAGCGGATCGGGGCCGCCGCGCAAAAACCGGAGCGGATCCGGCCCGCGGAACGGGCCGCCGTGCAAAAACCGGACAGGCTCGGGGCCACCGCGCAAAAACCGGACCGGATGCGGCCCGCGGAACGGGCCGCCGCGCAAAAACCGGACCGGATCGGGGCTACCGCGAAAAACCAGAGAATATCCGGCCCGCGGAACGGGCCGCCGCGCAAAAACCGGACCGGATCGGGGCTGCCGCGCAAAAACCGGAGCGGATCCGGCCCGCGGAACGGGCCGCCGCGCAAAAACCGGACCGGATCGGGGCCGCCGCGCAAAAACCGGACCGGATGCGACCCGCGGAACGCACCACCGCGCAAAAACCGGACCGGATTGGGGCTGCTGCGAAAAACCGGACCGGATCGGGGCCGCCGCGCAAAAACCGGACCGGATCCGGCCCGCGGAACGCACCACCGCGCAAAAACCGGACCGGATTGGGGCTGCTGCGCAAAAACCGGACCGGATCGGGGCCGCCGCGCAAAAACCGGACCGGATCCGGCCCGCGGAACGGGCCGGCGCGCAAAAACCGGACCGGCTCGGGGCCGCTGCGCAAAAACCGGAGCGGATCCGGCCCGTGGAACGGGCCGCCGCGCAAAAACCGGACAGGATCGGGGCCGCCGCGCAAAAACCGGATCGGATCTGTCCCGCGGAACGCACCACCGCGCAAAAACCGGAGCGACTCGGGGCCGCCACGCAAAAACCGGACCCGATCCGGCCCGCGGAACGGGCCGCCGCGCAAAAACCGGAGCGGATCGGGGCCACCGCGCAAAAACCGGAGCGGATCCGGCCCACAGAATGGGCCGCCGCGCAAAAACCGGACCGGATCGGGGCTACCGCGAAAAACCAGAGAGGATCCGGCCCGCGGAACGCACCGCCGCGCAAAAACCGGACCGGATCAGGGCCGCCGCGCAAAAACCGGAGCGGATCCGGCCCGCGGAACGGGCCGCCGCGCAAAAACCGGAGCGGATCGGGGCCACCGCGCAAAAACCGGAGCGGATCCGGCCCACAGAATGGGCCGCCGCGCAAAAACCGGACCGGATCGGGGCCGCCGCGCAAAAACCGGACTGGATCCGGCCCGCGGAACGGGCCGCCGCGCAAAAACCGGAGCCGACTGGGGCCGCCACGTAAAAACCGGACCGGATCCGGCCCGCGGAACGGGCCGCCGCGCAAAAACCGGACCAGCTCGGGGCCGCCGCGCAAAAACCGGACCGGATCCGGCCCGCGGAACGGGCCGCCGCGCAAAAACCGGACATGCTCGGGGCCGCCACGCAAAAACCGGAGCGGATCCGGCCCGCGGAACGGGCCGCCGCGCAAAAACCGGAGCGGATCGGGGCCACCGCGCAAAAACCGGAGCGGATCCGGCCCACAGAATGGGCCGCCGCGCAAAAACCGGACCAGCTCGGGGCCGCCGCGCAAAAACCGGAGCGGATCCGGCCCGCGGAACGGGCCGCCGCGCAAAAACCGGACCGGCTCGGGGCCACCGCGCAAAAACCGGACCGGATCCGGCCCGCGGAACGGGCCGCCGCGCAAAAACAGGACCGGATCGGGGCTACCGCGAAAAACCAGAGAATATCCGGCCCGCGGAATGGGCCGCCGCGCAAAAACCGGACCGGATCGGGGCCGCCGCGCAAAAACCGGAGCGGATCCGGCCCGCGGAACGGGCCGCCGCGCAAAAACCGGACCGGATTGGGGCCGCCGCGCAAAAACCGGACCGGATCCGGCCCGCGGAACGCACCACCGTGCAAAAACCGGACCGGATTGGGGCTGCTGCGCAAAAACCGGACCGGATCGGGGCCGCCGCGCAAAAACCGGACCGGATCCGGCCCGCGGAACGGGCCGGCGCGCAAAAACCGGACCGGCTCGGGGCCGCTGCGCAAAAACCGGAGTGGATCCGGCCCGCGGAACGCACCACCGTGCAAAAACCGGAGCGGATCGGGGCCGCCACGCAAAAACCGGACCGGATCCGGCCCGCGGAACGGGCCGCCGCGCAAAAACCGGAGCGGATCGGGGCCACCGCGCAAAAACCGGAGCGGATCCGGCCCACAGAATGCGCCGCCGCGCAAAAACCGGAATGGATCGGGGCTACCGCGAAAAACCAGAGAGGATCCGGCCCGCGGAACGGGTAGCGCGCAAAAACCGGACCGGATCAGGGCCGCCGCGCAAAAACCGGAGCGGATCGGTGCCGCCGCGCAAAAACCGGAGTGGATCCGGCCCACGGAACGCACCGCCGTGCAAAAACCGGACCGGATCGGGGCCGCCGCGCAAAAACCGGAGCGGATCCGGCCCACGGAACGCACTGCCGCGCGAAAACCGGAGCGGATCGGGGCCGCCGCGCAAAAACCGGAGCGGATACGGCCCGTGGAACGGGCCGCCGCGCAAAAACCGGACCGGATCGGGGCCGCCGCGCAAAATCCGGACCGGATCCGGCCCGCAGAACGGGCCGCCGCGCAAAGACCGGACCGGATCGGGGCCGCCGCGCAAAAACCGGACTGGATCGGGGCCGCCGCGCAAAAACCGGACTGGATCCGGCCCGCGGAACGGGCCGCCGCGCAAAAACCGGAGCCGACTGGGGCCGCCACGTAAAAACCGGACCGGATCCGGCCCGCGGAACGGGCCGCCGCGCAAAAACCGGACCAGATCGGGGCCGCCGCGCAAAAACCGGACCGGATCCGGCCCGCGGAACGGGCCGCCGCGCAAAAACCGGACATGCTCGGGGCCGCCACGCAAAAACCGGACCGGATCCGGCCCGCGGAACGGGCCGCCGCGCAAAAACCGGAGCGGATCGGGGCCACCGCGCAAAAACCGGAGCGGATCCAACCCACAGAATGGGCCGCCGCGCAAAAACCGGACCGGATCGGGGCCGCCGCGCAAAAACCGGACCGGATGCGGCCCGCGGAACGGGCCGCCGCGCAAAAACCGGAGCGGATGCGGCCCGCGGAACGGGCCGCCGCGCAAAAACCGGACTGGATCGGGGCCGCCGCGTAAAAACCGGAGCGGATCCGGCCCGCGGAACGGGCCGCCGTGCAAAAACCGGACCGGCTCGGGTCCGCCGCGCAAAAACCGGACCGGATCCGGCCCACGGAACGGGCTGCCGCGCAAAAACCAGACCGGATCGGGGCTACCGCGAAAAACCAGAGAGGATCCGGCCCGCGGAACGGGCCGCCGCGCAAAAACCGGACCGGATCGGGGCCGCCGCGCAAAAACCGGAGCGGATCCGGCCCGCGGAACGGGCCACCGCGCAAAAACCGGAGCGGATCGGTGCCGCCGTGCAAAAACCGGACCGGATGCGACCCGCGGAAAGGGCCGCCGCGCAAAAACCGGACCGGATTGGGTCCGCCGCGCAAAAACCGGACTGGATCTGGCCTGCGGAATGGGCCGCCGCGCAAAAACCGGAGCGGCTCGGGGCCGCAGCGCAAAAACCGGAGCGGATCCGGCCCGCGGAACGGGCCGCCGCGCAAAAACCGGACCGGATCGGGGCCGCCGCGCAAAAACCGGACCGGATCCGGCCCGCAGAACGGGCCGCCGCGCAAAGACCGGACCGGATCGGGGCCGCCGCGCAAAAACCGGACTGGATCGGGGCCGCCGCGCAAAAACCGGACCGGATCGGGGCCGCCGCGCAAAAACCGGACTGGATCCGGCCCGCGGAACGGGCCGCCGCGCAAAAACCGGAGCCGACTGGGGCCGCCACGTAAAAACCGGACCGGATCCGGCCCGCGGAACGGGCCGCCGCGCAAAAACCGGACCAGCTCGGGGCCGCCGCGCAAAAACCGGAGCGGATCCGGCCCGCGGAACGGGCCGCCGCGCAAAAACCGTACATGCTCGGGGCCGCCACGCAAAAACCGGACCGGATCCGGCCCGCGGAACGGGCCGCCGCGCAAAAACCGGAGCGGATCGGGGCCACCGCGCAAAAACCGGAGCGGATCCGGCCCACAGAATGGGCCGCCGCGCAAAAACCGGACTGGATCGGGGCCGCCGCGCAAAAACCGGAGCGGATGCGGCCCGCGGAACGGGCCGCCGCGCAAAAACCGGAGCGGATGCGGCCCGCGGAACGGGCCGCCGCGCAAAAACCGGACTGGATCGGGGCCGCCGCGTAAAAACCGGAGCGGATCCGGCCCGCGGAACGGGCCGCCGTGCAAAAACCGGACCGGCTCGGGTCCGCCGCGCAAAAACCGAACCGGATCCGGCCCACGGAACGGGCTGCCGCGCAAAAACCAGACCGGATCGGGGCTACCGCGAAAAACCAGAGAGGATCCGGCCCGCGGAACGGGCCGCCGCGCAAAAACCGGACCGGATCGGGGCCGCCGCGCAAAAACCGGACCGGATCCGGCCCGCGGAACGGGCCACCGCGCAAAAACCGGAGCGGATCGGGGCCGCCGTGCAAAAACCGGACCGGATGCGACCCGCGGAAAGGGCCGCCGCGCAAAAACCGGACCGGATTGGGTCCGCCGCGCAAAAACCGGACTGGATCTGGCCTGCGGAATGGGCCGCCGCGCAAAAACCGGAGCGGCTCGGGGCCGCAGCGCAAAAACCGGAGCGGATCCGGCCCGCGGAACGGGCCGCCGCGCAAAAACCGGACCGGATCGGGGCCGCCGCGCAAAAACCGGACCGGATCCGGCCCGCGGAACGGGCCGCCGCGCAAAAACCGGACCGGATCGGGGCCGCCGTGCAAAAACCGGACCGGATCCGGCCCGCGGAACGGGCTGCCGCGCAAAAACCGGAGCCGACTGGGGCCGCCGCGTAAAAACAGGACCGGATCCGGCCCGCGGAACGGGCCGCCGCGCAAAAACCGGACCGGATTGGGTCCGCCGCGCAAAAACCGGAGCGGATCCGGCCCACGGAACGGGCCGCCGCGCAAAAACCGGACCGGATCGTGGCCGCCGCGAAAAAACCGGAGCGGATCCGGCCCGCGGAACGGGCCGCCGCACAAAAACCGGACTGGATCGGGACCGCCGCGCAAAAACCGGAGCGGATCCGGCCCGCGGAACGGGCCGCCGCGCAAAAACCGGACCGGCTCGGGGCCGCCGTGCAAAAACCGGACCGGATGCGGCCCGCGGAACGCACCGCCGCGCAAAAACTGGACCGGCTCGGGGCCGCCGTGCAAAAACCGGACCGGATGCGGCCTGCGGAACGGGCGGCCGCGCAAAAACCGGACCGGATCGGGGCCGCCGCGCAAAAACCAGACCGGATCTGGCCTGCGGAATGGGCCGCCGCGCAAAAACCGGACCGGATCGGGCCCGCCGCGCAAAAACCAGACCGGATCAGGGCTACCGCGCAAAAACCAGAGAGGATACGGCCCGCGGCTCGGCGCTGCCGTGCAAAAACCGGACCGGATCGGGGCCGCCGCGCAAAAACCAGACCGGATGCGACCCGCGGAACGGGCCGCCGCGCAAAAACCGGACAGGCTCGGGGCCGCCGCGCAAAAACCGGAGTGGATCCGGCCCGCGGAACGGGCCTCCGCGCAAAAACCGGACCGGATCGGGGCCGCCGTGCAAAAACCGGACCGGATCTGGCCCACGGAACGCACCACCGCGCAAAAACCGGACCGGCTCGGGGCCGCCGTGCAAAAACCGGACCGGATCCGGCCCGCGGAACGGGCCGCCGCGCAAATACCGGACTGGATCGGGGCCGCCGTGCAAAAACCGGAGCGGATCCGGCCCGCGGAACGGGCCGCCGCGCAAATACCGGACCGGATCGGGGCCGCCGCACAAAAACCGGAGCGGATCCGGCCCGCGGAACGGGCCGCCGCGCAAAAACCGGACCGGCTCAGGTCCGCCGCACAAAAACCGGACCGGATCCGGCCCGCGGAACGGGCCGCCGCGCAAAAACCGGAGCCTACCGGGGCCGCCGCGTAAAAACCGGAGCGGATCCGGCCCGCGGAACGGGCCGCCGCGCAAAAACCGGAGCGGATCCGGCCCACAGAATGGGCCGCCGCGCAAAAACCGGACTGGATCGGGGCCGCCGCGCAAAAACCGGACCGGATGCGGCGCGCGGAACGGGCCTCCGCGCAAAAACCGGACCAGCTCGGGGCCGCCGCGTAAAAACCGGAGCGGATCCGGCCCGCGGAACGGGCCGCCGCGCAAAAACCGGACCGGCTCGGGGCCACCGCGCAAAAACCGGAGCGGATCCGGCCCGCGGAACGGGCCGCCGCGCAAAAACCGGACATGCTCGGGGCTACCGCGAAAAACCAGAGAATATCCGGCCCGCGGAATGGGCCGCCGCGCAAAAACCGGACATGCTCGGGGCCGCCGCGCAAAAACCGGAGCGGATCCGGCCCGCGGAACGGGCCGCCGCGCAAAAACCGGACCGGATTGGGGCCGCCGCGCAAAAACCGGACCGGATCCGGCCCGCGGAACGCACCACCGCGCAAAAACCGGACCGGATTGGGGCTGCTGCGCAAAAACCGGACCGGATCGGGGCCGCCGCGCAAAAACCGGACCGGATCCGGCCCGCGGAACGGGCCGGCGCGCAAAAACCGGACCGGCTCGGGGCCGCTGCGCAAAAACCGGAGTGGATCCGGCCCGCGGAACGCACCACCGTGCAAAAACCGGAGCGGCTCGGGGCCGCCACGCAAAAACCGGACCGGATCCGGCCCGCGGAACGGGCCGCCGCGCAAAAACCGGAGCGGATCGGGGCCACCGCGCAAAAACCGGAGCGGATCCGGCCCACAGAATGCGCCGCCGCGCAAAAACCGGACCGGATCGGGGCTACCGCGAAAAACCAGAGAGGATCCGGCCCGCGGAACGGGTAGCGCGCAAAAACCGGACCGGATCAGGGCCGCCGCGCAAAAACCGGAGCGGATCGGTGCCGCCGCGCAAAAACCGGAGTGGATCCGGCCCACGGAACGCACCGCCGTGCAAAAACCGGACCGGATCGGGGCCGCCGCGCAAAAACCGGAGCGGATCCGGCCCACGGAACGCACTGCCGCGCAAAAACCGGAGCGGATCGGGGCCGCCGCGCAAAAACCGGAGCGGATCCGGCCCGTGGAACGGGCCGCCGCGCAAAAACCGGACCGGATCGGGGCCGCCGCGCAAAAACCGGACCGGATCCGGCCCGCAGAACGGGCCGCCGCGCAAAGACCGGACCGGATCGGGGCCGCCGCGCAAAAACCGGACTGGATCGGGGCCGCCGCGCAAAAACCGGACCGGATCGGTGCCGCCGCGCAAAAACCGGACTGGATCCGGCCCGCGGAACGGGCCGCCGCGCAAAAACCGGAGCCGACTGGGGCCGCCACGTAAAAACCGGACCGGATCCGGCCCGCGGAACGGGCCGCCGCGCAAAAACCGGACCAGCTCGGGGCCGCCGCGCAAAAACCGGAGCGGATCTGGCCCGCAGAACGGGCCGCCGCGCAAAAACCGGACAGGCTCGGTGCCGCCACGCAAAAACCGGACCGGATCCGGCCCGCGGAACGGGCCGCCGCGCAAAAACCGGAGCGGATCGGGGCCACCGCGCAAAAACCGGAGCGGATCCGGCCCACAGAATGGGCCGCCGCGCAAAAACCGGACTGGATCGGGGCCGCCGCGCAAAAACCGGACCGGATGCGGCCCGCGGAACGGGCCGCCGCGCAAAAACCGGAGCGGATGCGGCCCGCGGAACGGGCCGCCGCGCAAAAACCGGACTGGATCGGGGCCGCCGCGTAAAAACCGGAGCGGATCCGGCCCGCGGAACGGGCCGCCGTGCAAAAACCGGACCAGCTCGGGTCCGCCGCGCAAAAACCGGAGCGGATCCGGCCCACGGAACGGGCTGCCGCGCAAAAACCAGACCGGAGCGGGGCTACCGCGAAAAACCAGAGAGGATCCGGCCCGCGGAACGGGCCGCCGCGCAAAAACCGGAGCGGATCGGGGCCGCCGCGCAAAAACCGGAGCGGATCCGGCCCGCGGAACGGGCCACCGCGCAAAAACCGGAGCGGATCGGGGCCGCCGTGCAAAAACCGGACCGGATGCGACCCGCGGAAAGGGCCGCCGCGCAAAAACCGGACCGGATTGGGTCCGCCGCGCAAAAACCGGACTGGATCCGGCCCGCGGAACGGGCCGCCGCGCAAAAACCGGAGCCGACTGGGGTCGCCGCGTAAAAACCGGAGCGGATCCGGCCCGCGGAACGGGCCGCCGCGCAAAAACCGGACCAGCTCGGGGCCGCCGCGCAAAAACCGGACCGGATCTGGCCTGCGGAATGGGCCGCCGCGCAAAAACCGGAGCGGCTCGGGGCCGCAGCGCAAAAACCGGAGCGGATCCGGCCCGCGGAACGGGCCGCCGCGCAAAAACCGGACCGGATCGGGGCCGCCGCGCAAAAACCGGACCCGATCCGGCCCGCGGAACGGGCCGCCGCGCAAAAACCGGACCGGATCGGGGCCGCCGTGCAAAAACCGGACCGGATCCGGCCCGCGGAACGGGCTGCCGCGCAAAAACCGGAGCCGACTGGGGCCGCCGCGTAAAAACAGGACCGGATCCGGCCCGCGGAACGGGCCGCCGCGCAAAAACCGGACCGGATTGGGTCCGCCGCGCAAAAACCGGAGCGGATCCGGCCCACGGAACGCACCGCCGCGCAAAAACCGGACCGGATCGTGGACGCCGCGAAAAAACCGGAGCGGATCCGGCCCGCGGAACGGGCCGCCGCGCAAAAACCGGACTGGATCGGGACCGCCGCGCAAAAACCGGAGCGGATCCGGCCCGCGGAACGGGCCGCCGCGCAAAAACCGGAGCGGCTCGGGGCCGCCGTGCAAAAACCGGACCGGATGCGGCCCGCGGAACGCACCGCCACGCAAAAACCGGACCGGCTCGGGGCCGCCGTGCAAAAACCGGACCGGATGCGGCCTGCGGAACGGGCGGCCGCGCAAAAACCGGACCGGATCGGGGCCGCCGCGCAAAAACCAGACCGGATCTGGCCTGCGGAATGGGCCGCGCGCAAAAACCGGACCGGATCGGGCCCGCCGCGCAAAAACCAGACCGGATCAGGGCTACCGCGCAAAAACCAGAGAGGATACGGCCCGCGGCTCGGCGCTGCCGTGCAAACACCGGACCGGATCGGGGCCGCCGCGCAAAAACCAGACCGGATGCGACCCGCGGAACGGGCCGCCGCGCAAAAACCGGACAGGCTCGGGGCCGCCGCGCAAAAACCGGAGCGGATCCGGCCCGCGGAACGGGCCTCCGCGCAAAAACCGGACCGGATCGGGGCCGCCGTGCAAAAACCGGACCGGATCTGGCCCACGGAACGCACCACCGCGCAAAAACCGGACCGGCTCGGGGCCGCGGAACGGGCCGCCGCGCAAATACCGGACCGGATCGGGGCCGCCGTGCAAAAACCGGAGCGGATCCGGCCCGCGGAACGGGCCGCCGCGCAAATACCGGACCGGATCGGGGCCGCCGCACAAAAACCGGAGCGGATCCGGCCCGCGGAACGGGCCGCCGCGCAAAAACCGGAGCCTACCGGGGCCGCCGCGTAAAAACCGGAGCGGATCCGGCCCGCGGAACGGGCCGCCGCGCAAAAACCGGAGCGGATCCGGCCCACAGAATGGGCCGCCGCGCAAAAACCGGACTGGATCGGGGCCGCCGCGCAAAAACCGGACCGGATGCGGCCCGCGGAACGGGCCGCCGCGCAAAAACCGGACTGGATCGGGGCCGCCGCGTAAAAACCGGAGCGGATCCGGCCCGCGGAACGGGCCGCCGCGCAAAAACCGGACCGGCTCGGGGCCACCGCGCAAAAACCGGAGCGGATCCGGCCCGCGGAACGGGCCGCCGCGCAAAAACCGGACCGGATCGGGGCTACCGCGAAAAACCAGAGAATATCCGGCCCGCGGAATGGGCCGCCGCGCAAAAAACGGACCGGATCGGGGCCGCCGCGCAAAAACCGGAGCGGATCCGGCCCGCGGAACGGGCCGCCGCGCAAAAACCGGAGCGGATCGGGGCCGCCGCGCAAAAACCGGACCGGATCCGGCCCGCGGAACGCACCACCGCGCAAAAACCGGACCGGATTGGGGCTGCTGCGCAAAAACCGGACCGGATCGGGGCCGCCGCGCAAAAACCGGACCGGATCCGGCCCGCGGAACGGGCCGGCGCGCAAAAACCGGACCGGCTCGGGGCCGCTGCGCAAAAACCGGAGTGGATCCGGCCCGCGGAACGCACCACCGTGCAAAAACCGGAGCGGCTCGGGGCCGCCACGCAAAAACCGGACCGGATCCGGCCCGCGGAACGGGCCGCCGCGCAAAAACCGGAGCGGATCGGGGCCACCGCGCAAAAACCGGAGCGGATCCGGCCCACAGAATGGGCCGCCGCGCAAAAACCGGACCGGATCGGGGCTACCGCGAAAAACCAGAGAGGATCCGGCCCGCGGAACGGGTAGCGCGCAAAAACCGGACCGGATCAGGGCCGCCGCGCAAAAACCGGAGCGGATCGGGGCCGCCGCGCAAAAACCGGAGTGGATCCGGCCCACGGAACGCACCGCCGTGCAAAAACCGGACCGGATCGGGGCCGCCGCGCAAAAACCGGAGCGGATCCGGCCCACGGAACGCACTGCCGCGCAAAAACCGGAGCGGATCGGGGCCGCCGTGCAAAAACCGGAGCGGATCCGGCCCGTGGAACGGGCCGCTGCGCAAAAACCGGACAGGATCGGGGCCGCCGCGCAAAAACCGGAGTGGATCTGGCCCGCAGAACGGGCCGCCGCGCAAAGACCGGACCGGATCGGGGCCGCCGCGCAAAAACCGGACTGGATGGGGGCCGCCGCGCAAAAACCGGACCGGATCGGGGCCGCCGCGCAAAAACCGGAGCGGATCCAGCCCGCGGAACGCACCACCGCGCAAAAACCGGACGGGATTGGGGCCGCTGCGCAAAAACCGGACCGGATCGGGGCCGCCGCGCAAAAACAGGACCGGATCCGGCCCGCGGAACGGGCCGCCGCGCAAAAACCGGACCGGCTCGGGGCCGCCGCGCAAAAACCGGAGCGGATCCGGCCCGTGGAACGGGCCGCCGCGCAAAAACCGGACCAGCTCGGGGCCGCCGCGCAAAAACAAGAGCGGATCCGGCCCGCGGAACGCACCACCGCGCAAAAACCGGACCGGATTGGGGCCGCCGTGCAAAAACCGGAGCGGATCCGGCCCGCGTAACGGGCCGCCGCGCAAAAACCGGACAGGCTCGTGTCCGCCACGCAAAAACCGGACCGGATCCGGCCCGCGGAACGGGCCACCGCGCAAAAACCGGACTGGATCGGGGCCGCCGTACAAAAACCGGACCGGATCTGGCCTGCGGAATGGGCCGCCGCGCAAAAACCGGAGCGGCTCGGGGCCGCAGCGCAAAAACCGGAGCGGATCCGGCCCACAGAACGCACTGCCGCGCAAAAACCGGAGCGGATCGGGGCCGCCGCGCAAAAACCGGAGCGGATCCGGCCCGTGGAACGGGCCGCCGCGCAAAAACCGGACCGGATCGGGGCCGCCACGCAAAAACCGGAGCGGATCTGGCCCGCAGAACGGGCCGCCGCGCAAAAACCGGACCGGATCGGGGCTGCCGCGCAAAAACCGGACCGCATCCGGCCCGCGGAACAGGCCGCCGCGCAAAAACTGGACATGCTCGGTGCCGCCACGCAAAAACCGGACCGGATCCGGCCCGTGGAACGGGCCTCCGCGCAAAAACCGGACCGGATCGGGGCCGCCGCGCAAAAACTGGAGCGGATCCGGCCCGCGGAACGGGCCACCGCGCAAATACCGGACCGGATCGGGGCCGCCGCACAAAAACCGGAGCGGACCCGGCCCGCGGAACGGGCCGCCGCGCAAAAACCGGGCCGGCTCGGGGACGCCGCGCAAAAACCGGACTGGATCCGGCCGGCGGAACGGGCCGCCGCGCAAATACCGGACCGGATCGGGGCCGCCGCGTAAAAACCGGAGCGGATCCGGCCCGCGGAACGGGCCGCCGTGCAAAAACCGGAGCGGATTGGCGCCACCGCGCAAAAACCGGACCGGATTGGGTCCGCCGCGCAAAAACCGGAGCGGATCCAGCCCACGGAACGCACCGCCGCGCAAAAACCGGACCGGATCGTGGCCGCCGCGAAAAAACCGGAGCGGATCTGGCCCGCGGAACGGGCCGCCGCGCAAAAACCGGACTGGATCGGGGCCGCCGCACAAAAACCGGAGCGGATCCGGCCCGCGGAACGGGCCGCCGCGCAAAAACCGGACCGGCTCGGGTCCGCCGCACAAAAACCGGAGCGGATCCGGCCCGCGGAACGGGCCTCCGCGCAAAAACCGGACCGGATCGGGGCCGCCGTGCAAAAACCGGACCGGATCCGGCCCACGGAACGCACCACCGCGCAAAAACCGGACCGGATTGGGGCTGCTGCGCAAAAACCGGACCGGATCGGGGCCGCCGCGCAAAAACCGGAGCGGATCGGGGCCGCCGCGCAAAAACCGGAGTGGATCCGGCCCACGGAACGCACCGCCGTGCAAAAACCGGACCGGATCGGGGCCGCCGCGCAAAAACCGGAGCGGATCCGGCCCACGGAACGCACTGCCGCGCAAAAACCGGAGCGGATCGGGGCCGCCGTGCAAAAACCGGAGCGGATCCGGCCCGTGGAACGGGCCGCTGCGCAAAAACCGGAGCGGATCGGGGCCGCCGCGCAAAAACCGGAGTGGATCTGGCCCGCAGAACGGGCCGCCGCGCAAAGACCGGACCGGATCGGGGCCGCCGCGCAAAAACCGGACTGGATGGGGGCCGCCGCGCAAAAACCGGACCGGATCGGGGCCGCCGCGCAAAAACCGGAGCGGATCCGGCCCGCGGAACGCACCACCGCGCAAAAACCGGACCGGATTGGGGCCGCTGCGCAAAAACCGGACCGGATCGGGGCCGCCGCGCAAAAACCGGAGCGGATCCGGCCCGCGGAACGGGCCGGCGCGCAAAAACCGGACCGGCTCGGGGCCGCCGCGCAAAAACCGGAGCGGATCCGGCCCGTGGAACGGGCCGCCGCGCAAAAACCGGACCAGCTCGGGGCCGCCGCGCAAAAACCAGAGCGGATCCGGCCCGCGGAACGCACCACCGCGCAAAAACCGGACCGGATTGGGGCCGCCGTGCAAAAACCGGAGCGGATCCGGCCCGCGTAACGGGCCGCCGCGCAAAAACCGGACAGGCTCGTGTCCGCCACGCAAAAACCGGACCGGATCCGGCCCGCGGAACGGGCCACCGCGCAAAAACCGGACTGGATCGGGGCCGCCGTACAAAAACCGGACCGGATCTGGCCTGCGGAATGGGCCGCCGCGCAAAAACCGGAGCGGCTCGGGGCCGCAGCGCAAAAACCGGAGCGGATCCGGCCCACAGAACGCACTGCCGCGCAAAAACCGGAGCGGATCGGGGCCGCCGCGCAAAAACCGGAGCGGATCCGGCCCGTGGAACGGGCCGCCGCGCAAAAACCGGACCGGATCGGGGCCGCCACGCAAAAACCGGAGCGGATCTGGCCCGCAGAACGGGCCGCCGCGCAAAAACCGGACCGGATCGGGGCTGCCGCGCAAAAACCGGACCGCATCCGGCCCGCGGAACAGGCCGCCGCGCAAAAACTGGACATGCTCGGTGCCGCCACGCAAAAACCGGACCGGATCCGGCCCGTGGAACGGGCCTCCGCGCAAAAACCGGACCGGATCGGGGCCGCCGCGCAAAAACTGGAGCGGATCCGGCCCGCGGAACGGGCCACCGCGCAAATACCGGACCGGATCGGGGCCGCCGCACAAAAACCGGAGCGGACCCGGCCCGCGGAACGGGCCGCCGCGCAAAAACCGGGCCGGCTCGGGGACGCCGCGCAAAAACCGGACTGGATCCGGCCGGCGGAACGGGCCGCCGCGCAAATACCGGACCGGATCGGGGCCGCCGCGTAAAAACCGGAGCGGATCCGGCCCGCGGAACGGGCCGCCGTGCAAAAACCGGAGCGGATTGGCGCCACCGCGCAAAAACCGGACCGGATTGGGTCCGCCGCGCAAAAACCGGAGCGGATCCGGCCCACGGAACGCACCGCCGCGCAAAAACCGGACCGGATCGTGGCCGCCGCGAAAAAACCGGAGCGGATCCGGCCCGCGGAACGGGCCGCCGCGCAAAAACCGGAGCGGATCGGGGCCGCCGCACAAAAACCGGCGCGGATCCGGCCCGCGGAACGGGCCGCCGCGCAAAAACCGGACCGGCTCGGGTCCGCCGCACAAAAACCGGACCGGATCCGGCCCGCGGAACGGGCCGCCGCCCAAAAACCGGAGCCTACCGGGGCCGCCGCGTAAAAACCGGAGCGGATCCGGCCCGCGGAACGGGCCGCCGCGCAAAAACCGGAGCGGATCCGGCCCACAGAATGGGCCGCCGTGCAAAAACCGGACTGGATCGGGGCCGCCGCGCAAAAACCGGACCGGATGCGGCCCGCGGAACGGGCCGCCGCGCAAAAACCGGACTGGATCGGGGCCGCCGCGTAAAAACCGGAGCGGATCCGGCCCGCGGAACGGGCCGCCGTGCAAAAACCGGAGCGGATTGGCGCCACCGCGCAAAAACCGGACCGCATTGGGGCCGCCGCGCAAAAACCGGAGCGGATCCGGCCCACGGAACGCACCGCCGCGCAAAAACCGGACCGGATCGTGGCCGCCGCGAAAAAACCGGAGCGGATCCGGCCCGCGGAACGGGCCGCCGCGCAAAAAACCGGATTGGATCGGGGCCGCTGCGCAAAAACCGGACCGGATCCGGCCCGCGGAACGCACCGCCGCGCAAAAACCGGAGCGGCTCGGGGCCGCCGTGCAAAAACCGGAGCGGATGCGGCCCGCGGAACGCACCGCCGCGCAAAAACCGGACCGGCTCGGGGCCGCCGTGCAAAAACCGGACAGGATGCGGCCTGCGGAACGGGCGGCCGCGCAAAAACCGGACCGGATCGGGGCCGCCGCGCAAAAACCAGACCGGATCTGGCCTGCGGAATGGGCCGCCGCACAAAAACCGGACCGGATCGGGCCCGCCGCGCAAAAACCAGACCGGATCAGGGCTACCGCGCAAAAACCAGAGAGGATACGGCCCGCGGCTCGGCGCTGCCGTGCAAACACCGGACCGGATCGGGGCCGCCGCGCAAAAACCAGACCGGATGCGACCCGCGGAACGGGCCGCCGCGCAAAAACCGGACAGGCTCGGGGCCGCCGCGCAAAAACCGGAGCGGATCCGGCCCGCGGAACGGGCCGCCGCGCAAAAACCGGACCGGATCGGGGCCGCCGTGCAAAAACCGGACCGGATCCGGCCCACGGAACGCACCACCGCGCAAAAACCGGACCGGCTCGGGGCCGCCGTGCAAAAACCGGAGCGGATCCGGCCCGCGGAACGGGCCGCCGCGCAAATACCGGACCGGATCGGGGCCGCCGTGCAAAAACCGGAGCGGATCCGGCCCGCGGAACGGGCCGCCGCGCAAATACCGGACCGGATCGGGGCCGCCGCACAAAAACCGGACCGGATCCGGCCCGTGGAACGGGCCTCCGCGCAAAAACCGGACCGGATCGGGGCCGCCGCGCAAAAACTGGAGCGGATCCGGCCCGCGGAACGGGCCGCCGCGCAAAAACCGGACCAGCTCGGGGCCGCCGCGCAAAAACCAGAGCGGATCCGGCCCGCGGAACGCACCACCGCGCAAAAACCGGACCGGATTGGGGCCGCCGTGCAAAAACCGGAGCGGATCCGGCCCGCGTAACGGGCCGCCGCGCAAAAACCGGACAGGCTCGTGTCCGCCACGCAAAAACCGGACCGGATCCGGCCCGCGGAACGGGCCACCGCGCAAAAACCGGACTGGATCGGGGCCGCCGTACAAAAACCGGACCGGATCTGGCCTGCGGAATGGGCCGCCGCGCAAAAAGCGGAGTGGCTCGGGGCCGCAGCGCAAAAACCGGAGCGGATCCGGCCCACAGAACGCACTGCCGCGCAAAAACCGGAGCGGATCGGGGCCGCCGCGCAAAAACCGGAGCGGATCCGGCCCGTGGAACGGGCCGCCGCGCAAAAACCGGACCGGATCGGGGCCGCCACGCAAAAACCGGAGCGGATCTGGCCCGCAGAACGGGCCGCCGCGCAAAAACCGGACCGGATCGGGGCTGCCGCGCAAAAACCGGACCGCATCCGGCCCGCGGAACAGGCCGCCGCGCAAAAACTGGACATGCTCGGTGCCGCCACGCAAAAACCGGACCGGATCCGGCCCGTGGAACGGGCCTCCGCGCAAAAACCGGACCGGATCGGGGCCGCCGCGCAAAAACTGGAGCGGATCCGGCCCGCGGAACGGGCCACCGCGCAAATACCGGACCGGATCGGGGCCGCCGCGTAAAAACCGGAGCGGACCCGGCCCGCGGAACGGGCCGCCGTGCAAAAACCGAAGCGGATTGGCGCCACCGCGCAAAAACCGGACCGGATTGGGTCCGCCGCGCAAAAACCGGAGCGGATCCGGCCCACGGAACGCACCGCCGCGCAAAAACCGGACCGGATCGTGGCCGCCGCGAAAAAACCGGAGCGGATCCGGCCCGCGGAACGGGCCGCCGCGCAAAAACCGGACCGGCTCGGGTCCGCCGCACAAAAACCGGACCGGATCCGGCCCGCGGAACGGGCCGCCGCGCAAAAACCGGAGCCTACCGGGGCCGCCGCGTAAAAACCGGAGCGGATCCGGCCCGCGGAACGGGCCGCCGCGCAAAAACCGGAGCGGATCCGGCCCACAGAATGGGCCGCCGTGCAAAAACCGGACTGGATCGGGGCCGCCGCGCAAAAACCGGACCGGATGCGGCCCGCGGAACGGGCCGCCGCGCAAAAACCGGACTGGATCGGGGCCGCCGCGTAAAAACCGGAGCGGATCCGGCCCGCGGAACGGGCCGCCGTGCAAAAACCGGAGCGGATTGGCGCCACCGCGCAAAAACCGGACCGGATTGGGTCCGCCGCGCAAAAACCGGAGCGGATCCGGCCCACGGAACGCACCGCCGCGCAAAAACCGGACCGGATCGTGGCCGCCGCGAAAAAACCGGAGCGGATCCGGCCCGCGGAACGGGCCGCCGCGCAAAAACCGGATTGGATCGGGGCCGCTGCGCAAAAACCGGACCGGATCCGGCCCGCGGAACGCACCGCCGCGCAAAAACCGGAGCGGCTCGGGGCCGCCGTGCAAAAACCGGAGCGGATGCGGCCCGCGGAACGCACCGCCGCGCAAAAACCGGACCGGCTCGGGGCCGCCGTGCAAAAACCGGACAGGATGCGGCCTGCGGAACGGGCGGCCGCGCAAAAACCGGACCGGATCGGGGCCGCCGCGCAAAAACCAGACCGGATCTGGCCTGCGGAATGGGCCGCCGCACAAAAACCGGACCGGATCGGGCCCGCCGCGCAAAAACCAGACCGGATCAGGGCTACCGCGCAAAAACCAGAGAGGATACGGCCCGCGGCTCGGCGCTGCCGTGCAAACACCGGACCGGATCGGGGCCGCCGCGCAAAAACCAGACCGGATGCGACCCGCGGAACGGGCCGCCGCGCAAAAACCGGACAGGCTCGGGGCCGCCGCGCAAAAACCGGAGCGGATCCGGCCCGCGGAACGGGCCGCCGCGCAAAAACCGGACCGGATCGGGGCCGCCGTGCAAAAACCGGACCGGATCCGGCCCACGGAACGCACCACCGCGCAAAAACCGGACCGGCTCGGGGCCGCCGTGCAAAAACCGGAGCGGATCCGGCCCGCGGAACGGGCCGCCGCGCAAATACCGGACCGGATCGGGGCCGCCGTGCAAAAACCGGAGCGGATCCGGCCCGCGGAACGGGCCGCCGCGCAAATACCGGACCGGATCGGGGCCGCCGCACAAAAACCGGAGCGGATCCGGCCCGCGGAACGGGCCGCCGCGCAAAAACCGGACCGGCTCGGGTCCGCCGCACAAAAACCGGACCGGATCCGGCCCGCGGAACGGGCCGCCACGCAAAAACCGGACCAGCTCGGGGCCGCCGCGTAAAAACCGGAGCGGATCCGGCCCGCGGAACGGGCCGCCGCGCAAAAACCGGAGCGGCTCGGGGCCACCGCGCAAAAACCGGAGCGGATCCGGCCCGCGGAACGGGCCGCCGCGCAAAAACCGGACAGGCTCGTGTCCGCCACGCAAAAACCGGACCGGATCCGGCCCGCGGAACGGGCCACCGCGCAAAAACCGGACTGGATCGGGGCCGCCGTACAAAAACCGGACCGGATCTGGCCTGCGGAATGGGCCGCCGCGCAAAAACCGGAGCGGCTCGGGGCCGCAGCGCAAAAACCGGAGCGGATCCGGCCCACAGAACGCACTGCCGCGCAAAAACCGGAGCGGATCGGGGCCGCCGCGCAAAAACCGGAGCGGATCCGGCCCGTGGAACGGGCCGCCGCGCAAAAACCGGACCGGATCGGGGCTGCCACGCAAAAACCGGAGCGGATCTGGCCCGCAGAACGGGCCGCCGCGCAAAAACCGGACCGGATCGGGGCTGCCGCGCAAAAACCGGACCGCATCCGGCCCGCGGAACAGGCCGCCGCGCAAAAACTGGACATGCTCGGTGCCGCCACGCAAAAACCGGACCGGATCCGGCCCGTGGAACGGGCCTCCGCGCAAAAACCGGACCGGATCGGGGCCGCCGCGCAAAAACTGGAGCGGATCCGGCCCGCGGAACGGGCCACCGCGCAAATACCGGACCGGATCGGGGCCGCCGCACAAAAACCGGAGCGGACCCGGCCCGCGGAACGGGCCGCCGCGCAAAAACCGGGCCGGCTCGGGGACGCCGCGCAAAAACCGGACTGGATCCGGCCGGCGGAACGGGCCGCCGCGCAAATACCGGACCGGATCGGGGCCGCCGCGTAAAAACCGGAGCGGATCCGGCCCGCGGAACGGGCCGCCGTGCAAAAACCGGAGCGGATTGGCGCCACCGCGCAAAAACCGGACCGGATTGGGTCCGCCGCGCAAAAACCGGAGCGGATCCGGCCCACGGAACGCACCGCCGCGCAAAAACCGGACCGGATCGTGGCCGCCGCGAAAAAACCGGAGCGGATCCGGCCCGCGGAACGGGCCGCCGCGCAAAAACCGGACTGGATCGGGGCCGCCGCACAAAAACCGGAGCGGATCCGGCCCGCGGAACGGGCCGCCGCGCAAAAACCGGACCGGCTCGGGTCCGCCGCACAAAAACCGGACCGGATCCGGCCCGCGGAACGGGCCGCCGCGCAAAAACCGGAGCCTACCGGGGCCGCCGCGTAAAAACCGGAGCGGATCCGGCCCGCGGAACGGGCCGCCGCGCAAAAACCGGAGCGGATCCGGCCCACAGAATGGGCCGCCGTGCAAAAACCGGACTGGATCGGGGCCGCCGCGCAAAAACCGGACCGGATGCGGCCCGCGGAACGGGCCGCCGCGCAAAAACCGGACTGGATCGGGGCCGCCGCGTAAAAACCGGAGCGGATCCGGCCCGCGGAACGGGCCGCCGTGCAAAAACCGGAGCGGATTGGCGCCACCGCGCAAAAACCGGACCGGATTGGGTCCGCCGCGCAAAAACCGGAGCGGATCCGGCCCACGGAACGCACCGCCGCGCAAAAACCGGACCGGATCGTGGCCGCCGCGAAAAAACCGGAGCGGATCCGGCCCGCGGAACGGGCCGCCGCGCAAAAACCGGATTGGATCGGGGCCGCCGCGCAAAAACCGGACCGGATCCGGCCCGCGGAACGCACCGCCGCGCAAAAACCGGAGCGGCTCGGGGCCGCCGTGCAAAAACCGGAGCGGATGCGGCCCGCGGAACGCACCGCCGCGCAAAAACCGGACCGGCTCGGGGCCGCCGTGCAAAAACCGGACCGGATGCGGCCTGCGGAACGGGCGGCCGCGCAAAAACCGGACCGGATCGGGGCCGCCGCGCAAAAACCAGACCGGATCTGGCCTGCGGAATGGGCCGCCGCGCAAAAACCGGACCGGATCGGGCCCGCCGCGCAAAAACCAGACCGGATCAGGGCTACCGCGCAAAAACCAGAGAGGATACGGCCCGCGGCTCGGCGCTGCCGTGCAAACACCGGACCGGATCGGGGCCGCCGCGCAAAAACCAGACCGGATGCGACCCGCGGAACGGGCCGCCGCGCAAAAACCGGACAGGCTCGGGGCCGCCGCGCAAAAACCGGAGCGGATCCGGCCCGCGGAACGGGCCTCCGCGCAAAAACCGGACCGGATCGGGGCCGCCGTGCAAAAACCGGACCGGATCCGGCCCACGGAACGCACCACCGCGCAAAAACCGGACCGGCTCGGGGCCGCCGTGCAAAAACCGGAGCGGATCCGGCCCGCGGAACGGGCCGCCGCGCAAATACCGGACCGGATCGGGGCCGCCGCACAAAAACCGGAGCGGATCCGGCCCGCGGAACGGGCCGCCGCGCAAAAACCGGACCGGCTCGGGTCCGCCGCACAAAAACCGGACCGGATCCGGCCCGCGGAACGGGCCGCCACGCAAAAACCGGACCAGCTCGGGGCCGCCGCGTAAAAACCGGAGCGGATCCGGCCCGCGGAACGGGCCGCCGCGCAAAAACCGGAGCGGATCCGGCCCACAGAATGGGCCGCCGCGCAAAAACCGGACTGGATCGGGGCCGCCGCGCAAAAACCGGACCGGATGCGGCCCGCGGAACGGGCCGCCGCGCAAAAACCGGACTGGATCGGGGCCGCCGCGTAAAAACCGGAGCGGATCCGGCCCGCGGAACGGGCCGCCGCGCAAAAACCGGACCGGCTCGGGGCCACCGCGCAAAAACCGGAGCGGATCCGGCCCGCGGAACGGGCCGCCGCGCAAAAACCAGACCGGATCGGGGCTACCGCGAAAAACCAGAGAATATCCGGCCCGCGGAACGGGCCGCCGCGCAAAAACCGGAGCGGATCGGGGCCGCCGCGCAAAAACCGGAGCGGATCCGGCCCGCGGAACGGGCCGCCGCGCAAAAACCGGACCGGATCGGGGCCGCCGCGCAAAAACCGGACCGGATCCGGCCCGCGGAACGCACCACCGCGCAAAAACCGGACCGGATTGGGGCTGCTGCGCAAAAACCGGACCGGATCGGGGCCGCCGCGCAAAAACCGGACCGGATCCGGCCCGCGGAACGGGCCGGCGCGCAAAAACCGGACCGGCTCGGGGCCGCTGCGCAAAAACCGGAGCGGATCCGGCCCGTGGAACGGGCCGCCGCGCAAAAACCGGACAGGATCGGGGCCGCCGCGCAAAAACCGGAGCGGATCCGGCCCGCGGAACGGGCCGCCGCGCAAAAACCGGACCGGATCGGGGCCGCCACGCAAAAACCGGAGCGGATCCGGCCCGCGGAACGGGCCGCCGCGCAAAAACCGGAGCGGATCGGGGCCACCGCGCAAAAACCGGAGCGGATCCGGCCCACAGAATGGGCCGCCGCGCAAAAACCGGACCGGATCGGGGCTACCGCGAAAAACCAGAGAGGATCCGGCCCGCGGAACGGGTAGCGCACAAAAACCGGACCGGATCAGGGCCACCGCGCAAAAACCGGAGCGGATCCGGCCCACGGAACGGGCCACCGCGCAAAAACCGGAGCGGATCGGGGCCACCGCGCAAAAACCGGAGCGGATCCGACCCACAGAATGTGCCGCCGCGCAAAAACCGGACTGGATCGGGGCCGCCGCGCAAAAACCGGACCGGATCCGGGCCGCCGCGCAAAAACCGGAGCGGATCCGGCCCGTGGAACGGGCCGCCGCGCAAAAACCGGACCGGATCGGGGCCGCCGCGCAAAAACCGGATCGGATCTGGCCCGCAGAACGGGCCGCCGCGCAAAAACCGGACCGGATCGGGGCTGCCGCGCAAAAACCGGAGCGCATCCGGCCCGCGGAACAGGCCGCCGCGCAAAAACCGGACTGGATCGGGGCCGCCACGCAAAAACCGGACCGGATCCGGCCCGTGGAACGGGCCTCCGCGCAAAAACCGGACCGGATCGGGGCCGCCGCGCAAAAACCGGAGCGGATCCGGCCCGCGGAACGGGCCACCGCGCAAATACCGGACCAGATCGGGGCCGCCGCACAAAAACCGGAGCGGATCTGGCCCGCGGAACGGGCCGCCGCGCAAAAACCGGGCCGGCTCGGGGCCGCCGTGCAAAAACCGGAGCGGATCCGGCCCGCGGAACGGGCCGCCGCGCAAAAACCGGACTGGATCGGGGCCGCGGCGCAAAAACCGGAGCGGATCCGGCCCGCGGAACGGGCCGCCGCGCAAAAACCGGAGCGGATCGGGGCCGCCGCGCAAAAACCGGAGCGGATCCGGCCCGCGGAACGGGCCGCCGCGCAAAAACCGGAGTGGATCGGGGCCGCCGCGCAAAAACCGGACCGGATCCGGCCCGCGGAACGGGCCGCCGCGCAAAAACTGGAGCCGACCGGGGCCGCCGCGTAAAAACCGGAGCGGATGCGGCCCGCGGAACGGGCCGCCGCGCAAAAACCGGACCAGCTCGGGGCCGCCGCGCAAAAACCGGACTGGATCCGGCCCGTGGAACGGGCCGCCGCGCAAAAACCGGACATGCTCGGGGCCGCCGCGCAAAAACCGGACTGGATCCGGCCCGTGGAACGGGCCGCCGCGCAAAAACTGGAGCCGACCGGGGCCGCCGCGTAAAAACCGGAGCGGATGCGGCCCGCGGAACGGGCCGCCGCGCAAAAACCGGACCAGCTCGGGGCCGCCGCGCAAAAACCGGACTGGATCCGGCCCGTGGAACGGGCCGCCGCGCAAAAACCGGACATGCTCGGTGCCGCCACGCAAAAACCGGACCGGATCCGGCCCGTGGAACGGGCCTCCGCGCAAAAACCGGACCGGATTGGGTCCGCCGCGCAAAAACCGGACCGGATCCGGCCCGTGGAACGCACCACCGCGCAATAACCGGGCCGGCTCGGGGCCGCCGTGCAAAAACCGGACCGGATGCGGCCCGCGGAACGCACCGCCGCGCAAAAACCAGACAGGCTCGGGTCCGCCGCGCGAAAACCGGAGCAGATCCGGCCCGCTGAACGGGCCGCCGCGCAAAAAGCGGACCGGATCGGGGCCGCCGTGCAAAAACCGGAGCGGATCCGGCCCGCGGAACGGGCCGCCGCGCAAAAACCGGACCGGATCGGGGCCGCCGTGCAAAAACCGGAGCGGATCCGGCCCGCGGAACGGGCCGCCGCGCAAAAACCGGACCGGCTCGGGGCCGCCGCGCAAAAACCGGACTGGATCCGGCCCGCGGAACGGGCCGCCGCGCAAATACCGGACCGGATCGGGGCCGCCGCGTAAAAACCCGACCGGATCCGGCCCGCGGAACGGGCCGCCGCGCAAAGACCGGACCGGATCGGGGCCGCCGCGCAAAAACCGGACTGGATCCGGCCCGCGGAACGGGCCGCCGTGCAAAAACCGGACCGGATCGGGGCCGCCGCGCAAAAACCGGACCGGATCCGGCCCGCCGAACCGGCCGCCGCGCAAAAACCGGAGCGGATCGGGGCCGCCGTGCAAAAACCGGACCGGATCCGGCCCGCGGAACGGGCCGCCGCGCAAAAACCGGAGCCGACCGGGGCCGCCGCGTAAAAACCGGACCGGATCCAGCCCGCGGAACGGGCCGCCGCGCAAAAACCGGACCAGCTCGGGGCCGCCGCGCAAAAACCGGAGCGGATCCGTCCCGCGGAACGGGCCGCCGCGCAAAAACCGGACATGCTCGGGCCCGCCACGCAAAAACCGGACCGGATCCGGCCCGCGGAACGGGCCGCCGCGCAAAAACCGGACCGCATCGGGGCCACCGCGCAAAAACCGGAGCGGATCCGGCCCACAGAATGGGCCGCCGCGCAAAAACCGGACTGGATCGGGGCCGCCGCGTAAAAACCGGAGCGGATCCGGCCCGCGGAACGGGCCGCCGTGCAAAAACCGGACCGGATTGGGTCCGCCGCGCAAAAACCGGACCGGATCCGGCCCGCGGAACGGGCCGCCGCGCAAAAACCGGACCGTATCGGGGTTACCGCGAAAAACCAGAGAGGATCCGGCCCGCGGAACGGGCCGCCGCGCAAAAACCGGACCGGATCGGGGCCGCCGCGCAAAAACCGGACCGGATGCGGCCCGCGGAACGGGCCGCCGCGCAAAAAGCGGACCGGATCGGGGCCGCCGCGCAAAAACCGGAGCGGATCCGGCCCGCGGAACGCACCGCCGTGCAAAAACCGGACCGGATCGGGGCCGCCGCGCAAAAACCAGACCGGATCCGGCCCGCGGAACGCACCACCGCGCAAAAACCGGAGAGGGATCGGGGCCGCCGTGCAAAAACCGGACCGGATGCGACCCGCGGAACGGGCCGCCGCGCAAAAACCGGACCGGATCGGGGCCGCCGCGCAAAAACCGGACTGGATCCGGCCTGCGGAACGGGCCGCCGCGCAAATACCGGACAGGATCGGGGCCGCCGCGTAAAAACCGGAGCGGATCCGGCCCGCGGAACGGGCCGCCGTGCAAAAACCGGAGCGGATTGGGGCCGCCGCGCAAAAACCGGACCGGATCCGGCCCGCGGAACGGGCCGCCGCGCAAAAACCGGACCGGATCGGGGCCGCCGCACAAAAACCGGAGCGGATCCGGCCCGCGGAACCGGCCGCCGCGCAAAAACCGGACCGGCTCGGGGCCGCCGCACAAAAACCGGACCGGATCCGGCCCGCGGAACGGGCCGCCGCGCAAAAACCGGAGCCGACCGGGGCCGCCGCGTAAAAACCGGAGCGGATGCGGCCCGCAGAACGGGCCGCCGTGCAAAAACCGGACCGGATCGGGGCCGCCACGCAAAAACCGGAGCGGATCCGGCCCGCGGAACGGGCCGCCGCGCAAAAACCGGACATGCTCGGGGCCGCCACGCAAAAACCGGACCGGATCCGGCCCGCGGAACGGGCCGCCGCGCAAAAACCGGACCGGATCGGGGCCACCGCGCAAAAACCGGAGCGGATCCGGCCCACAGAATGGGCCGCCGCGCAAAAACCGGACTGGATCGGGGCCGCCGCGCAAAAACCGGACCGGATGCGGCCCGCGGAACGGGCCGCCGCGCAAAAACCGGACTGGATCGGGGCCGCCGCGTAAAAACCGGAGCGGATCCGGCCCGCGGAACGGGCCGCCGCGCAAAAACCGGACTGGATTGGGGCCGCTGCGCAAAAACCGGACCGCATCGGGGCCGCCGCGCAAAAACCGGAGCGGATCCGGCCCGCGGAACGGGCCGCCGCGCAAAAACCGGAGCGGATCGGGGCCGCCGCGCAAAAACCGGAGCGGATCCGGCCCGTGGAACGTGCCGCCGCGCAAAAACCGGACAGGATCGGGGCCGCCGCGCAAAAACCGGAGCGGATCCGGCCCACGGAACGGGCCACCGCGCAAAAACCGGAGCGGCTCGGGGCCGCCGTGCAAAAACCGGAGCGGATCCGGCCCGCGGAACGGGCCGCCGCGCAAAAACCGGACAGGCTCGTGTCCGCCACGCAAAAACCGGACCGGATCCGGCCCGCAGAACGGGCCACCGCGCAAAAACCGGACCGGATCAGGGCCGCCGTGCAAAAACCGGACCGGATCTGGCCTGCGGAATGGGCCGCCGCGCAAAAACCGGAGCGGATCGGGGCCGCAGCGCAAAAACCGGAGCGGATCCGGCCCGCGGAACGGGCCGCCGCGCAAAAACCGGACCGGATCGGGGCCGCCGCGCAAAAACCGGAGCGGATCCGGCCCGCGGAACGGGCCGCCGCGCAAAAACCGGACCGGCTCGGGGCCGCCGTGCAAAAACCGGACCGGATCCGGCCCGCGGAACGGGCCGCCGCGCAAAAACCGGAGCCGACTGGGGCCGCCACGTAAAAACCGGACCGGATCCGGCCCGCGGAATGGGCCGCCGCGCAAAAACCGGACCAGCTCGGGGCCGCCGCGCAAAAACCGGACCGGATCCGGCCCGCGGAACGGGCCGCCGCGCAAAAACCGGACATGCTCGGGGCCGCCGCGCAAAAACCGGACCGGATCCGGCCCGCGGAACGGGCCGCCGCGCAAAAACCGGAGCGGATCCGGCCCGCGGAATGGGCCGCCGCGCAAAAACCGGAGCGGATCGGGGCCGCCGCGCAAAAACCGGAGTGGATCCGGCCCACGGAACGCACCGCCGTGCAAAAACCGGACCGGATCGGGGCCGCCGCGCAAAAACCGGAGCGGATCCGGCCCACGGAACGCACCGCCGTGCAAAAACCGGACCGGATCGGGGCCGCCGCGCAAAAACTGGAGCGGATCCGGCCCGCGGAACGCACCGCCGCGCAAAAACCGGAGCGGCTCGGGGCCGCCGTGCAAAAACCGGACCGGATGCGGCCCGCGGAACGCACCGCCGCGCAATAACCGGACCGGCTCGGGGCCGCCGTGCAAAAACCGGACCGGATGCGGCCCGCGGAACGGGCCGCCGCGCAAAAACCGGACATGCTCGGGGCCGCCGCGCAAAAACCAGACCGGATATGGCCTGCGGAATAGGCCGCCGCGCAAAAACCGGACCGGATCGGGCCCGCCGCGCAAAAACCAGACCGGATCAGGGCTACCGCGCAAAAACCAGAGAGGATACGGCCCGCGGCTCGGCGCTGCCGTGCAAAAACCGGACCGGATCGGGGCCGCCGCGCAAAAACCAGACCGGATGCGACCCGCGGAACGCGCCGCCGCGCAAGAACCGGACAGGCTCGGGGCCGCCGCGCAAAAACCGGAGCGGATCCGGCCCGCGGAACGGGCCTCCGCGCAAAAACCGGACCGGATCGGGGCCGCCGTGCAAAAACCGGACCGGATCCGGCCCACGGAACGCACCACCGCGCAAAAACCGGACCGGCTCGGGGCCGCCGTGCAAAAACCGGACCGGATCCGGCCCGCGGAACAGGCCGCCGCGCAAATACCGGACCGGATCGGGGCCGCCGTGCAAAAACCGGAGCGGATCCGGCCCGCGGAACGGGCCGCCGCGCAAAAACCGGAGCGGATCGGGGCCGCCGCGCAAAAACCGGACCGGATCCGGCCCACGGAACGCACCGCCGCGCAAAAACCGGACCGGATCGGGGCCGCCGCACAAAAACCGGAGCGGATCCGGCCCGCGGAACGGGCCGCCGCGCAAAACCGGACCGGCTCGGGGCCGCCGCGCAAAAACCGGACTGGATCCGGCCCGCGGAACGGGCCGCCGCGCAAATACCGGACCGGATCGGGGCCGCCGCGTAAAAACCCGACCGGATCCGGCCCGCGGAACGGGCCGCCGCGCAAAGACCGGACCGGATCGGGGCCGCCGCGCAAAAACCGGACTGGATCCGGCCCGCGGAACGGGCCGCCGTGCAAAAACCGGACCGGATCGGGGCCGCCGCGCAAAAACCGGACCGGATCCGGCCCGCCGAACCGGCCGCCGCGCAAAAACCGGAGCGGATCGGGGCCGCCGTGCAAAAACCGGACCGGATCCGGCCCGCGGAACGGGCCGCCGCGCAAAAACCGGAGCCGACCGGGGCCGCCGCGTAAAAACCGGACCGGATCCAGCCCGCGGAACGGGCCGCCGCGCAAAAACCGGACCAGCTCGGGGCCGCCGCGCAAAAACCGGAGCGGATCCGTCCCGCGGAACGGGCCGCCGCGCAAAAACCGGACATGCTCGGGCCCGCCACGCAAAAACCGGACCGGATCCGGCCCGCGGAACGGGCCGCCGCGCAAAAACCGGACCGCATCGGGGCCACCGCGCAAAAACCGGAGCGGATCCGGCCCACAGAATGGGCCGCCGCGCAAAAACCGGACTGGATCGGGGCCGCCGCGCAAAAACCGGAGCGGATGCGGCCCGCGGAACGGGCCGCAGCGCAAAAACCGGACTGGATCGGGGCCGCCGCGTAAAAACCGGAGCGGATCCGGCCCGCGGAACGGGCCGCCGTGCAAAAACCGGACCGGATTGGGTCCGCCGCGCAAAAACCGGACCGGATCCGGCCCGCGGAACGGGCCGCCGCGCAAAAACCGGACCGGATCGGGGTTACCGCGAAAAACCAGAGAGGATCCGGCCCGCGGAACGGGCCGCCGCGCAAAAACCGGACCGGATCGGGGCCGCCGCGCAAAAACCGGACCGGATGCGGCCCGCGGAACGGGCCGCCGCGCAAAAAGCGGACCGGATCGGGGCCGCCGCGCAAAAACCGGAGCGGATCCGGCCCGCGGAACGCACCGCCGTGCAAAAACCGGACCGGATCGGGGCCGCCGCGCAAAAACCAGACCGGATCCGGCCCGCGGAACGCACCACCGCGCAAAAACCGGAGAGGGATCGGGGCCGCCGTGCAAAAACCGGACCGGATGCGACCCGCGGAACGGGCCGCCGCGCAAAAACCGGACCGGATCGGGGCCGCCGCGCAAAAACCGGACTGGATCCGGCCTGCGGAACGGGCCGCCGCGCAAATACCGGACAGGATCGGGGCCGCCGCGTAAAAACCGGAGCGGATCCGGCCCGCGGAACGGGCCGCCGTGCAAAAACCGGAGCGGATTGGGGCCGCCGCGCAAAAACCGGACCGGATCCGGCCCGCGGAACGGGCCGCCGCGCAAAAACCGGACCGGATCGGGGCCGCCGCACAAAAACCGGAGCGGATCCGGCCCGCGGAACCGGCCGCCGCGCAAAAACCGGACCGGCTCGGGGCCGCCGCACAAAAACCGGACCGGATCCGGCCCGCGGAACGGGCCGCCGCGCAAAAACCGGAGCCGACCGGGGCCGCCGCGTAAAAACCGGAGCGGATGCGGCCCGCAGAACGGGCCGCCGTGCAAAAACCGGACCGGATCGGGGCCGCCACGCAAAAACCGGAGCGGATCCGGCCCGCGGAACGGGCCGCCGCGCAAAAACCGGACATGCTCGGGGCCGCCACGCAAAAACCGGACCGGATCCGGCCCGCGGAACGGGCCGCCGCGCAAAAACCGGACCGGATCGGGGCCACCGCGCAAAAACCGGAGCGGATCCGGCCCACAGAATGGGCCGCCGCGCAAAAACCGGACTGGATCGGGGCCGCCGCGCAAAAACCGGACCGGATGCGGCCCGCGGAACGGGCCGCCGCGCAAAAACCGGACTGGATCGGGGCCGCCGCGTAAAAACCGGAGCGGATCCGGCCCGCGGAACGGGCCGCCGCGCAAAAACCGGACTGGATTGGGGCCGCTGCGCAAAAACCGGACCGCATCGGGGCCGCCGCGCAAAAACCGGAGCGGATCCGGCCCGCGGAACGGGCCGCCGCGCAAAAACCGGAGCGGATCGGGGCCGCCGCGCAAAAACCGGAGCGGATCCGGCCCGTGGAACGTGCCGCCGCGCAAAAACCGGACAGGATCGGGGCCGCCGCGCAAAAACCGGAGCGGATCCGGCCCGCGGAACGGGCCACCGCGCAAAAACCGGAGCGGCTCGAGGCCGCCGTGCAAAAACCGGAGCGGATCCGGCCCGCGGAACGGGCCGCCGCGCAAAAACCGGACAGGCTCGTGTCCGCCACGCAAAAACCGGACCGGATCCGGCCCGCAGAACGGGCCACCGCGCAAAAACCGGACCGGATCAGGGCCGCCGTGCAAAAACCGGACCGGATCTGGCCTGCGGAATGGGCCGCCGCGCAAAAACCGGAGCGGATCGGGGCCGCAGCGCAAAAACCGGAGCGGATCCGGCCCGCGGAACGGGCCGCCGCGCAAAAACCGGACCGGATCGGGGCCGCCGCGCAAAAACCGGAGCGGATCCGGCCCGCGGAACGGGCCGCCGCGCAAAAACCGGACCGGCTCGGGGCCGCCGTGCAAAAACCGGACCGGATCCGGCCCGCGGAACGGGCCGCCGCGCAAAAACCGGAGCCGACTGGGGCCGCCACGTAAAAACCGGACCGGATCCGGCCCGCGGAATGGGCCGCCGCGCAAAAACCGGACCAGCTCGGGGCCGCCGCGCAAAAACCGGACCGGATCCGGCCCGCGGAACGGGCCGCCGCGCAAAAACCGGACATGCTCGGGGCCGCCGCGCAAAAACCGGACCGGATCCGGCCCGCGGAACGGGCCGCCGCGCAAAAACCGGAGCGGATCCGGCCCGCGGAATGGGCCGCCGCGCAAAAACCGGAGCGGATCGGGGCCGCCGCGCAAAAACCGGAGTAGATCCGGCCCACGGAACGCACCGCCGTGCAAAAACCGGACCGGATCGGGGCCGCCGCGCAAAAACTGGAGCGGATCCGGCCCGCGGAACGCACCGCCGCGCAAAAACCGGAGCGGCTCGGGGCCGCCGTGCAAAAACCGGACCGGATGCGGCCCGCGGAACGCACCGCCGCGCAATAACCGGACCGGCTCGGGGCCGCCGTGCAAAAACCGGACCGGATGCGGCCCGCGGAACGGGCCGCCGCGCAAAAACCGGACATGCTCGGGGCCGCCGCGCAAAAACCAGACCGGATATGGCCTGCGGAATAGGCCGCCGCGCAAAAACCGGACCGGATCGGGCCCGCCGCGCAAAAACCAGACCGGATCAGGGCTACCGCGCAAAAACCAGAGAGGATACGGCCCGCGGCTCGGCGCTGCCGTGCAAAAACCGGACCGGATCGGGGCCGCCGCGCAAAAACCAGACCGGATGCGACCCGCGGAACGCGCCGCCGCGCAAGAACCGGACAGGCTCGGGGCCGCCGCGCAAAAACCGGAGCGGATCCGGCCCGCGGAACGGGCCTCCGCGCAAAAACCGGACCGGATCGGGGCCGCCGTGCAAAAACCGGACCGGATCCGGCCCACGGAACGCACCACCGCGCAAAAACCGGACCGGCTCGGGGCCGCCGTGCAAAAACCGGACCGGATCCGGCCCGCGGAACAGGCCGCCGCGCAAATACCGGACCGGATCGGGGCCGCCGTGCAAAAACCGGAGCGGATCCGGCCCGCGGAACGGGCCGCCGCGCAAATACCGACCGGATCGGGGCCGCCGCACAAAAACCGGAGCGGATCCGGCCCGCGGAACGGGCCGCCGCGCAAAAACCGGACCGGCTCGGGTCCGCCGCACAAAAACTGGACCGGATCCGGCCCGCGGAACGGGCCGCCGCGCAAAAACCGGAGCCTACCGGGGCCGCCGCGTAAAAACCGGAGCGGATCCGGCCCGCGGAACGGGCCGCCGCGCAAAAACCGGAGCGGATCCGGCCCACAGAATGGGCCGCCGCGCAAATACCGACCGGATCGGGGCCGCCGCACAAAAACCGGAGCGGATCCGGCCCGCGGAACGGGCCGCCGCGCAAAAACCGGACATGCTCGGGGCCGCCACGCAAAAACCGGAGCGGATCCGGCCCGCGGAACAGGCCGCCGCGCAAAAACCGGGCCGGCTCGGGGCCGCCGTGCAAAAAGCGGAGCGGATCCGGCCCGCGGAACGGGCCGCCGCGCAAAAACCGGACCGGATCGGGGCCGCCGCGCAAAAACCGGAGCGGATCCGGCCCGCGGAACGGGCCGCCGCGCAAAAACCGGACCGGATTGGGGCCGCCGAGCAAAAACCGGAGAGGATCCGGCCTGCGGAACGCACCACCGCGCAAAAACCGGAGCGGCTCGGGGCCGCCGTGCAAAAACCGGACCGGATGCGGCCCGCGGAACGGGCCGCCGCGCAAATACCGGACCAGGTCCGGGCCGCCGCACAAAAACCGGAGCGGATACGGCCCGTGGAATGGGCCGCCGCGCAAATACCGGACCGGATCGGGTCCGCCGCCCAAAAACCGGAGCGGATCCGGCCCGCGGAACGGGCCGCCGCGCAAAAACCGGACCGGATCGGGGCCGCCGCACAAAAACCGGAGCGGATCCGGCCCGCGGAACCGGCCGCCGCGCAAAAACCGGAGCGGCCGGGGCCGCCGCGCAAAAACCGGAGCGGATACGGCCCGTGGAACGGGCCGCCGCGCAAAAACCGGACCGGCTCGGGGCCGCCGCACAAAAACCGGACCGGATCCGGCCCGCGGAACCGGCCGCCGCGCAAAAACCGGACCGGATCGGGGCCGCCACGCAAAAACCGGAGCGGATCCGGCCCACGGAACGCACCACCGCGCAAAAACCGGAGCGGCTCGCGGCCGCCGCGCAAAAACCGGAGCGGATCCGGCCCGCGGAACGGGCCGCCGCGCAAAAACCGGACATGCTCGGTGCCGCCACGCAAAAACCGGACCGGATCCGGCCCGTGGAACGGGCCTCCGCGCAAAAACCGGACCGGATTGGGTCCGCCGCGCAAAAACCGGAGCGGATCCGGCCCACGGAACGCACCGCCGCGCAAAAACCGGAGCGGATCCGGCCCGCGGAACGGGCCGCCGCGCAAAAACCGGACCGGATCGGGGCCGCCGCGCAAAAACCGGAGCGGATCCGGCCCACGGAACGCACCGCCGCGCAAAAACCGGACCGGCTCGGGGCCGCCGTGCAAAAACCGGACCGGATGCGGCCCGCGGAACGGGCGGCCACGCAAAAACCGGAGCGGATCGGGGCCGCCGCACAAAAACCAGACCGGATCTGGCCCGCGGAACGGGCCTCCGCGCAAAAACCGGACCGGATCGGGCCCGCCGCGCAAAAACTAGACCGGATCGGGGCTACCGCGCAAAAACCAGAGAGGATACGGCCCGCGGAACGGGCCGCCGTGCAAAAACCGGACCGGATCGGGGCCGCCGCGCAAAAACCAGACCGGATGCGACCCGCGGAACGGGCCGCCGCGCAAAAACCGGACAGGCTCGGGGCCGCCGCGCAAAAACCGGAGCGGATGCGGCCCGCGGAACGGGCCTCCGCGCAAAAACCGGACCGGATCGGGGCCGCCGTGCAAAAACCGGACCGGATCCGGCCCACGGAACGCACCACCACGCAAAAACCGGACCGGCTCGGGGCCGCCGTGCAAAAACCGGACCGGATCCGGCCCGCGGAACGGGCCGCCGCGCAAATACCGGACCGGATCGGGGCCGCCGCACAAAAACCGGACCGGATCCGGCCCGCGGAACGGGCCGCCGCGCAAAAACCGGACCGGATCGGGTCCGCCGCACAAAAACCGGACCGGATCTGGCCCGCGGAACGGGCCGCCGCGCAAAAACCGGACCGGATCGGGGCCGCCGCGCAAAAACCGGACCGGATCCGGCCCGCGGAACGGGCTGCCGCGCAAAAACCGGAGCCTACCGGGGCCGCCGCGTAAAAACCAGAGCGGATCCGGCCCGCGGAACGGGCCGCCGCGCAAAAACCGGACCGGATCGGGGCTACCGCGAAAAACCAGAGAATATCCGGCCCGCGGAATGGGCCGCCGCGCAAAAACCGGACCGGATCGGGGCCGCCGCGCAAAAACCAGACCGGATGCGACCCGCGGAACGGGCCGCCGCGCAATAACCGGACCGGCTCGGTGCCGCCACGCAAAAACCGGACCGGATCGGGGCCGCCGCGCAAAAACCAGACCGGATGCGACCCGTGGAACGGGCCGCCGCGCAAAAACCGGACAGGCTCGGGGCCGCCGCGCAAAAACCGTAGCGCATCCGGCCCGCGGAACGGGCCGCCGCGCAAAAACCGGACATGCTCGGTGCCGCCACGCAAAAACCGGACCGGATCCGGCCCGTGGAACGGGCCTCCGCGCAAAAACCGGACAGGCTCGGGGCCGCCGCGCAAAAACTGGAGCGGATCCGGCCTGCGGAACGGGCCTCCGCGCAAAAACCGGACCGGATCGGGGCCGCCGTGCAAAAACCGGACCGGATCCGGCCCACGGAATGCACCACCGCGCAAAAACCGGACCGGCTCGGGGCCGCCGTGCAAAAACCGGACCGGATCCGGCCCGTGGAACGGGCCGCCGCGCAAATACCGGACCGGATCGGGGCCGCCGCACAAAAACCGGAGCGGATCCGGCCCGCGGAACGGGCCGCCGCGCAAATACCGGACCGGATCGGGGCCGCCGCACAAAAACCGGAGCGGATCCGGCCCGCGGAACGGGCCGCCGCGCAAAAACCGGACCGGATCGGGGCCGCCGCGCAAAAACCGGACCGGATCCGGCCCGCGGAACGGGCCGCCGCGCAAAAACCGGAGCCTACCGGGGCCGCCGCGTAAAAACCGGAGCGGATCCGGCCCGCGGAACGGGCCGCCGCGCAAAAACCGGACCGGATCGGGGCCGCCGCGCAAAAACCAGACCGGATGCGACCCGCGGAACGGGCCGCCGCGCAAAAACCGGACATGCTCGGTGCCGCCACGCAAAAACCGGACCGGATCGGGGCCGCCGCGCAAAAACCAGACCGGATGCGACCCGTGGAACGGGCCGCCGCGCAAAAACCGGACAGGCTCGGGGCCGCCGTGCAAAAACCGGACCGGATCCGGCCCGCGGAACGGGCCTCCGCGCAAAAACCGGACCGGATTGGGGCCGCCGCGCAAAAACCGGACCGGATCCGGCCCGCGGAACGCACCACCGCGCAAAAACCGGAGCGGATCGGGGCCGCCGTGCAAAAACCGGAGCGGATCTGGCCTGCGGAA